>NW_027526225.1:54623379-54696170 GCF_048455015.1 Haemaphysalis longicornis | reverse complement strand
CGCCCCTGCCTCTCTGCTTCCCTTTCCCGCGTCGACCGCTGCTCGCTGGAGGAACCTTTCGATGCTGCTGGACAATTCTCGGAATGCCAGCGATTTTTGGGTCGGAACATTTTTTGCCAAGTTCATTCGCTATCGCAAATTTCAAGCAGCCATGCATTTTCGATTAAAAGAATACCACCCACGCACTGATGCTTTGCCTCAAATGCGCCTAACGTGTTCCATTTGCTCAACAATATTGACAAGTGTGGAACACAGCCCCCAGATTAAGAAGCAGTCTGGAAATGTCTTCCCCGTATCTCGTCCAAGAATTCGTTTTTACTTTCGACCGGGCAGCCGAATCGAGGGACTGGCAAATACTTCCTTCTTTTTAAGCAGCCCAAGGAAGACTATACAGGGGAGTGAGTGGCCAGGGGGCGTCAGAACCACCCCCCGAAATGTACGCCTGCAGAGAAACGACACACGCAATCTGGGCATCCGGCGCAGTCTCTCCCTTCTACCGAGAATATATATTTCTCGCTACGCCACTGATAAAGGACAGCGCAGGGATTTAGGGCCCCGCACAGATGGTTAACCAGCGACATGCCGCCGGCGTTTTACCCGCTGCGGTCGCAGCTTCCTCGGGAGCACGCATGACGGCCGGTGTTGGAGAGAGAGAGAGAGAGAGAGAGAGAGAGAGAGAGAGAGAGAGAGAGAGAGAGAGAGAGAGAGAGAGAGAGAGAGAGAGAGAGAGAGAGAGAGAGAGAGAGAGAGAGAGAGAGAGAGAGAGAGAGAGAGAGAGAGAGAGAGCCGAGCCAATCTCTCCAACTCCTCTCCAACCTGACTTGTTCTCGCACTGCGTCGGAGAGGGCCTTCTCCGTACACAGGACCACCCGCATTTCCTTTCGCCAAGCCATTTCTCGCAGGTTATATAGTAGTGGACACTTGCACGCGATGGGGCCAGGCAAAGAACGACAACTGTCGCTGGGAAGAAGCCCGATTCCGTTTCGCTCTACAGTTACACCTGGATGTAACGAACCTATGTAACGAATTCCTGGACTTCAAGAGTTTTTTTTTTTTTTTTTTTTCAATTCCCCCTTGCAACAAACCCCGTCGATACGTGTTTGCGGCGGTTGACCTTGATGTAACGAAGCCAGCAAGCTGATCAGTCATTGTTTCTTGCACTTATGCTGGAAAATAGTCAGGATGAATGAAATAATTTAGAGGATACTAGTACTACAGTCGAGTGCACGTATAACGATACCGTTTCTAACAATATGTCGGATATAACGATGAACAGATGTCGAAGTTTCGACACTACGAACCGCCACCCTTCCGATTTCAAAAAAAGTTTCCTGCCAAATTAGAATTATATTACCGCCAATTTTGTGTATAAATTGCTTGTGGTTACTAGAGAACATATACGCGACAAAAATCGGTTGTCCGTCCCTCTAATACGGGGTAAGTGACCTCGCTTATTTGGAGTGTCGTGTAGCTATAAGCTCGTGCGAAAGCAGCAGGCGCAACTCACTTTTTCGCAGTGAAATAAATCCATGAAGGGCGAGTTCACCGTCACTGATGTCTAGCATTTTGGCTTCGTTTCTGCTTCGTTTGCGCGAGCATCAAATGAGCCATGAAGAAAAATACAAGTTGGGTTTATTAGAAAGACTGCTTAGTCCCGATAACAGTGATACCAATATCATCGCAGTCTTCGAACAAATAACGGATATATTAAAAAAAAAACGTGTGAAGCAGTCGCGACCACCGAGCCAATTTCCCGCAACTTTTCTATGACGTCACGGAACCTTGTTTGTGCGACTGGCGGCCGCCTAACTGACCTGTCGCGACGACACACGACTGGACGTCGGTAATGGGGCCTCTAGTTCCATTTGACCGCACCACTTGAATGCTAACGTGCAGTTCACGCACTGAAAATTGTGTTTTATTGTTGGCCCGTATGACGTCACTCTTCTCCATAACACGTCACTGTGGCGCGAAATTTGAAAGTTTTTAAATACTTCTTGCTTTTTTTTTTCTTTAAAAAAACATCTTTTGTGGCTCTAATGGAACTGAGTGAGATACTGAATCTTAGTTCTTTCAAATTAAACGAAGTTGTATTTTCACTTCATGGCTCCTTTAATTCGAAATCTGCACGTTCCGAAAACCTGGATGTAACGAAAAATTGCGAGCTTTTGTCAACTTCCGGACATCCTGGTTTATAACTACATCACCGACACCATGACTAACCGATTGCTTAGCAAAACAAGGTCGTCAGGATGGGTGCTGCGGTTTGCTAATCGAACCGCTATTGATACGCGATGACGCAGCAACGTTTCGCGTTGTCGGCACAAGAACACACGAATTTCAAAACACTCGGCGATCTCTGCGCTCCGGGCTGCATTTCGCGTAGGGATTTCGGGTGCCGCGATGATTAATCGAAGACTGCGTGTGTCGCACGCTGTACATTAAGGGGCGTCCTTCCACGCGCCCCTACGTACACAGCGCGTGCCGATGGAGCTCTTCCTCCGCCGGCGCGCCGAGTGATCAATAATTCGCCCGCGAAAAGCGGAAGGCACGCGAAGGTGCGAATGAATGAGTGGTTACGAAGCCAGCATGCGCGGTCTCGACATCTCCACACTGACGGCATGCACAACATTCAACCTTAGTTTGCATTGTCTTAAAGAGGCCATAAAGACAAAGCTCGGTTCAACAAAAAGGACTGCTATGTCCCTGTGACGGCGACACCACTTCCGTGGCGAACTTCGAATGAACAGTCGAAGCAGTGGCGACCCTCATGGCGTCAGAGGATGCTCGATTGGCGGCCACCAGTGAAACTCGACTCTGCGATTGTAGTGCGTTTGGTCGTATCACTGCAATGCCAACGTGCAGGTAGCCCACTGATAGCCGTGTTTTAGTGCTGGCTTCTACACTGAGTCCCTCCTGCCCATATTCGGTCAATGTGGCGCGAAATTCGAAACCTCTTCAATATCCCTCGCGTTTTTCTTTGAAGTGAAAGATTTCTCAGTGGGACGGTTGGCGTCCTGTCAAAAAACTAACGGATCTCCCCACAGAGCAGTTAGTTGGTCGACCGAAAAGTGCTGATATCTGGACACACTGTCCGCGTGCGTGAATTACCGGGCTTCCACGGTGCAAAAACGGTAACTTTAAAATCGCGATAAAGGAGCGGTTCAAGACAAAGAGAATACACGCATCGATCGTGAAGGAGCAGTAGAATAGTATACCTTCATCTCATGGACCACGCATCGGTACACATTTACATCGTTCGCAGACGCGTTTACTCAGTGCGCGCAAAATGGTAGCGTGGGTTTGTTCTTCGTTGGCGGTTTCGGCCTTTGAAGCTTTGAGGCGCAGTTTTGACGTGCCAAAGCTTTGCCGCCTCCCTCGACTTTCATTTGGGAAAGATTTTTCTGTTGAAGTGGCTGGAATAAGGCCGAGCGAGTTGCCAGAAGCAAGCTCATGTGCAGCTTTCCCGCTCATGGCAGTCTTTCAACAGCGATTACTTTGCCGTTATTTATCGTAACTGAAAGTTATTTTGCGCTGCTAATATTGGGGGTGAAAACTTGCTTTGCGCCATAGGTCGGCGTACTCACTCGTGAGTACACTCATTTGTACTCATTTGTACTCAAACTCACGAGTGAGTACGATGATGAGTGATCACACACCCAAAAAAAAAAACAGTGAGTACGATGACGAGTGAGTACAGGGGTAAGTCCACTACTCATGAGTACAGTACTCACGAGTACACTACTCATGAGTATGAGTACTCATGAGTACAGTATTTACTCATGAGTTTGAGTACTAATGAATATGAGTACTCATGAGTACACAGCACTCATGAGTACACAGCACTCGTGAGTACACAGCACTCGTGAGTACAATACTCATGAATACTGTTTTTGCGAGTGCTTGCACTCTTGAGTATATGCACTCCTGAGTACAGTATTGCAAACAAGAAAACGGACGACAAAAGCTGCCACCCGAAGACACACAGAAAAACGCAGTTTACGGCCACGGCTGCACCGACAACCCCCGAGCTCCCCTGAGCCCGACCCGGCCTGAGAACAAGAGGAGACGCCAGACGCAACGCGAGTGCTTACGTTCTGTTTCGCTTTCTCACATGTACTTGCCTTCGCGCAGTAAGTCGCCCAACGACAGTGCACCGCGTCAGACGTTTTCTTCCTCTGTCCTGATTTATATGTAACCTGTGTTTTTCTAATCAATTAAACAATTTATTTTTTCTCCTTAGTCTTTCATTCGAGCTACGACCTAGCTAACAGTGCAGATAAGTTGATTATTCGTGAGTAATACAAATTGAGTACTCATGAGTACAGATTGAGTACTCATGAGTGCAGAATGAGTAGTACTCATGAGTGCAGAATGAGTAGTACTCATGAGTGAAAAATGAGTAGTACTCATTCAGTACTCATGAGTACAGATTGAGTACTCATGAGTACACATTCAGTACTCATGAGTACAGATTGAGTACTCATGAGTACACATTCAGTACTCATGAGTACAGATTGAGTACGAATACTCGTGAGGACAAATGAGTTTGAGTACAAGTGAGTACGATTACAAATGAGTTTTGATGAGTGAGTACGAGTGATTTTGTAAACAGACGAAGTTTTTGAGTCTGAGTTTGATTGAGTACAGCGTGAATGAAAAAAATTGTGATTGAGTTTGAGTGAGTTCTTTCTGTTTTGCCGACCTATGCTTTGCGCACAGTTTCAAGTCTTGCACGTTTTGCGGCTAGGTTCCTGAGCCATCGAAACTATCCCGTAGAAATGCATGGGGAGTAAGATTTGACAGCGAATTGCACATAAAAATATTCAGAATCCTGGAAAGTTCTTCTAGTGTTTTCATCTCCACGTTGACTTCTTGCTTTGTGCCAAATATCACTGTCCTGAAGCGGTTTCCCTAGGTTCCTGAGAGATCGTAATTTTGAGCGAGAAAGCTGGGTATGTATATCGAGTTAAGTTAGGATAAAGGCAGAATCGTTCGAAACTCCTGAAACCGCTGGCCCTGGTCATACATGTCCCTATTAGTTAGCGCGAAGAAAACTGCAGGTAGATCTGATGCAAAACATATGTCCTCAACCGGCACTCCCCGCGTTCATTTAGGGAGGAACGGGTGGGTTGGTATTTTAAGCGGGAAAAAAAAAAGTGTCGGGGAAGAAAGAAACGACGCGTTAAAAATGGCACAGAAAGGCCACGTGCTGCCTGATGGTGTTATTTTCTTTCAGACGTGCAAATAACCAGTGTTCAATGTTGTACGTATAGGTCGAAGGTTGCGTCCTCCATTTCAAAGAAACCCTGCCACACTCAAAGTTGTCCAGGCATCCGTGGCTCAACCCTGCTTCTGGAAGCCCTGGTCCCTATATCCGCTTTACGAACTTCGTCCGGCATCGTGGGGCCGCAAAGCTGTGAAAGAAAGCTACGACGGGAAACCGCCAATAGGGAGAGAGCCCGCGACGACACCGGCCAATGAGAAAAAAACCCGAAGCGATAATGTCCGTAGCACACAAAACAAACCTCACGCTAGTAGTCCCGAATTTACCGGTAGCGGGCATCAGTTCGTAGCCGTCAAATAGCTCTGCTACCCTGAAAATTTCAATGGACAGCGGGAGACGATGGCCTTCAGAACTCTTGGTGGAGCTTCTGCTCGTATGGATGTACAGGTGACTCAACGGTTTTCCCTGTCCACCGTGCAGAGCTCACTCTGTAACTCGACAGAGGAAACGTTCGAGGGACTTCGATACGCCCGTCAGAGCCGATCGCCAACGCGGAATCTGCTTAGGACGTGACGCTTGCCGTTCCGGGTGTTTTTTTTTTTTTTTTTTTAAGGGTACCGCTTTTGTTTCATCAGTAACGGAAAGCAGACCAAGTCACTCCGACTCTTAGCTTTTGCAGCGACATAGGAACCCAGTTCGCAGTTTGTGGAGAATTTGGAGGTATGCTTAGCAAAGTGCTCAAGACAACAAATCGGCGACAGGCAGATATCCCGATTCACCTTTCCAACCCCGCTTCAATCTAATCCAATCCAAACCCAGATAAGCTTGCGTTTCGATCCGCCCACAGGCGAGGCAGAACAAAGCGAAGAGAAAAACTTGCCCAACTTATACGCGCGGCTTTCAGCGCAGCTGACACAAAAACACGTCCACTAGACCCCGAAGGCATGACTCACTCATTGGGGTTACGCGGCCACATGTGGTCCTGGGTCCACGGCAACATTCTATCGATTCCGAAAGAAGCGTAAGGAAACTGGATTGGGCAACTAGTGCCGTCGCCGCTTGCTTCGAGTCGTGCGAGGCCCACCAAAGACTCCGAAACAAGTTGTTACCGGATGGCAAAAAAAGCAAAAAAAAAAAAAAAAAAACTGATTAGACGCATGGGTTGTTTCGGAGGCGGAGCGCGTGTATACCTTCAGCGGCCCTGCGATCAATACAGCGCGGTACCTTCTCTAGGTTTCTGTTAGCAGAGTCGTCGTAGGGCGACTCAAAGCAAGGCTGGTGCGCACCACCCCTCCCCCAGAATAGGCACGGGTCGATCGTGAAATGAAGGGATCACTTATGGGACGCGACAGGACCTGATCCGAACGCTCGTAAACCAAATGGACATCGCGCAGCACGGAACAAACGGAACGCGCGTGTAGGAGAAAGCTAGGACAGTAGCAACTGCTTCGTGTGTTCGCTACCCCGGCATTCGGAAGCCCCTCTTATCGGCATCAGAGCGTCCGCCCATCTCTCCATCAGCGGACGGAGTAGTCCAAGCGGGGCTGTTAAACAAACGGATAGAGAGCCGTTTCCATCTGCTTTTACTACAACTGTTTCTACTTTCAGTGATAGCAGGATATCCGCGGTGGTGGGACCGTGTGCTCTTCGCATTAGGGGCAACTCCGGAGGGTTCGCTGCCAAAAACGACCCACGAAGCAGCATCCTCTGCAAGCCCTCTCTCTCCCCAACGAGAGGGCTGCAAGAAGGGTGTTCCGCAAAGTACAAAAAACGACGCGCACGGCGCCAGCGAAGGTCACTCGCGAAGCCTGTGCGGAAATGCGGCCTCCGAAGCAATACAACAGAAATGAGACTCGGCGCCGGCGAGCTGCTCCGTGCTGGGAAGTATTGGGGGACCCCCAAAAGCGAAACTCGGCCACGGGCGAGCGGTGTTGGCGGTGCTGTCTCCATCCGAGGCGCGCCCGGCCGGTGTTCGAGAGGGGCAGAGATCCGATCGTGCTCGGCACGGTTCCGAGAGCGGCATTTTGCGAGCGCCGCTGCCTGCAGCGGCGACAGGGCGAGAGCCGCGGTCATTTTACTTTCGCTCTGGTGGCGGCGTGCGAAGAAAAGGGAGCGGCTGCGTACGCCTCGCGGCCATCCGAAACCAGCGGCGACGGGGATGCTAGCGCGCGCACACACACACACACGCACTGGGCCAGGGTGCAAGCGCTTACCGTTCTCCGCAGGGTCCCCTTTCTTCGTAGTGGCGGCATTTCCCATGGTTCACTTTCGACAATCACTCGACCGACTGCGCGGCGATCGGTTCCGGGCCGTCCGCGGTCCCCCAACGTCGTCGCAGACGATACCGGCGGAATGAAACGCGCTGGAGGGGAAGAAACGAACGGCCACCAACGAAACGGCGGGGGAGCTCGGGCGATGCAGCCGGCAGCAAGCGGCGGCGGCTTTTCCAGTATCAACACCGCCGCGAACGCACACGCACGGCACACGGAAAGCAGACGGGCGGCCCTAGTTGCCGCTCCCGATGTGTCGCTCTTCGCACGGGCAATCTGTGGACCCTACGGTATCCGTCTTGGCCAGACTGCACCCCGAAAAGCACATTTAATCTCACGTCAAACAGTCAACAAACCGAGCCGCCATCGATGAAGCCTCGCAGAAGACGGACGGGTCGTGCCGCCGCGCGTGGTGTCCTTCCGCCAGGCACCGCGGCGGGGCCGCCGCTACCGCCGAGCAGACGTCGGCGCTGCGGTAAGATCTTCAAGTTTCCTTCACGGCCGCCCTTTTGCCTACAATCGCTCGAGAACAATTCCGACGGCGCTTCCCTCGGGTCAGTTTGTTGGCAGCGCGCGCAGCTGCCGCACCGGGCTGCACAAAGCGGCGCACTCTTTGCGAGCGCGCGCCGCTGAATTGTGGGTGGCGCGCAGGCGAAATCAACATGGCGGCGCGGCAGCCTCGGCTCGGTCGCGGAGACCGAGCGAAGGGGTGAGCGCCGAACGGGCGCGAGGGAAAAAGCGAAAGCGGGGGCTCAGAGGAGAGTCCAACGGGAAGGAAAGAAAATATCCGATTCTCGCTTGCGAAAAGGGCCACGCGGCGGAACGCTGAGCCCGCGAACGCCGGGACGGAAGTGCTAGGCAAGAGAGCCGAGCCTTGGAGAGTGCCGCGCGTGCAGGGTCACGATGGAAGAGCTTTTGGAGTAACCGCTATTCGCTACTCACGATGTCGAGAAAATCCTCGCTAATTAGCCATTTATGTGTGCAGTTATTATGACGCTTAAAAGCGTTGTGACTTCTCGGGACTTTTTTTTTTTTTTCAAGAAAAAAAAAAGAACGACATTGCCTTAGTTTATGCGACGTTTTGGTAAAGTGAACCATTCACAAACGGCAGCGTAAGCCCGGCCGGCCGTTGCGAGTAGAGAGAAAGTTTAATGAATGGCAAGGAAGTTGGCCTTCCCATCCATCCGCGTTGCACAGATCGCGCCGAGAATCACCCGCCAGAGATGGCGCCACTAGCCAATTGACATTGACACCCGCCGCTTTCACGCACACAGAAAATGAAAGGTGCCCCTCCGCCTACTAAGCGCGTGTGTGCGATACACACAGGTGTTCCGCCTCTATTTGTGGAAACGTTCATTTTGCAATTTAACGGTGCACGCACGTCCAGATAAAATAACGGGAGAAAACGGTGAATAATTGAGCCGGACCTGCAGCTCTGGCACAAAATTGCGTGCGGCCAAAACATTAATCACCCCAGCAGTTGCTTGGATACAAATTATACACGTTTAAAGGGGCCATGAAAAGGAAATACAAGCTCCTTTTATTTGAAAGAACATAGCCTTTGGAAACTCACGCAACTTCATTATACAGCCCCGAAAGACGTTTATTACCTTAAAGAAGGTAAGAGGTATTGAAAGAAACGTCTGAATAAATGATACACACTGTCGGCACTGACGAAACGCGTGGAAAGCTGAAGACAGCGATCAGTGCAAGCATTGAAGTGGTGCGGCCGAACAGAACTAGAGGCGCAACTAAAATCGCACAAACAGGTCCCTGTGACGTACAACGGTTCCGCGAGAAAGCCAGTCGCCACCCGCTTCGTCTGTCTTCCTCAATATCTAGCTTAGTTACAAGTGGGTCAAAGCAGTCTTTTGTGTTTGGTCTTCAAGGCTCCTTTAGGTAGGCTGCGCAACTATGGTTCTTCAATTCTGTATCAGTTAACGCAGTCGGCGCAGGTGAAGGTGCTCTAAATTAGTCCGAAGCCCTCCGTTACACCGAACCTCAAAGCATGCGAGTGCAGCATGAAATGCCAACTAGTTTTCAGATGGTTCAGATGAGGGAGAAAAGAACAAAACGCCCGTGTGCAGAGATTTCGGCGCACGTTGATCCCCAGCAAGTGGCTAAATTAATCAGGAGGGGCCCTCCACTACGGCGCGCCTCATAGCTTCGTCGCGCTAAACCCCCAGAATTTGAAATTCCAATGTGTAGATGTCATGTTTTTCATCTGTGTCAGTATTGCAAGTGCCAGTCGTGTTAAACGATCTCTCTCTCTCTCTCTCTCTCTCTCTCTCTCTCTCTCTCTCTCTCTCTCTCTCTCTCTCTCTCTCTCTCTCTCTCTCTCTCTCTCTCTCTCTCTCTCTCTCTCTCTCTCGCACACACACACACACACACACACAAATGAAAACAGCGCTCAACACTACACCGGGTAGACGTTCAAAAATGGCGGTTCATTCACAACCTCAAGGAGCGTCGTAAATTTTCCGTCTCCCCTTTCCGTACGCCTCCTGCCGCCACGATTCCATTCAATGCGTTATCTCCTTCGACAATTCTAGCAGCCCCTCCGCCACACTCGGTTGGAAAACAAGAGATCATTCACTCGGAACGTGGTGTGGTAGTAAGCGCCGTGACACATGAATCCCGTTTTCCGGCACTCAATGAAAGAAGGAACAACAATGGGTTCAAAGTGTCCGTCTCGTTGGCGGAGACGGAGACAGCCCTCCCAAACCTCCAAGTCTGAAGGCGAGAAAACAACGACTGAGAAAAGCCCAAGTGCACAAGGTCGACGCGCGCGCTGTCATCGATCTTGGCGAATGTTCGTAACGTGGCGGCGCCTTTTCCCTACGTGCTAATTATTTGAATTTTTCAGTTTCGAGGGCTAGTGCGCGCGTGTGCGGCTATTGCATGGCGCGGCTTTGAACACGTTGAGGTCCACCGCTCCTGCCTTACAGCCACGATTGCGTCCTAGGAAAAATATTTCGTAAACCCTCGTTACAGCACGAGACAGAAAACTGATTTCGTTATAGGCGATATTTTGTTAAAAGCAACTATGGCGTGGATATTATATATATATATATATATATATATATATATATATATATATATATATATATATATATATATATATATATATATATATATATATATATATATATATATATATATATATATATATATATATATATATATATATATATATATATATATATATATATATATATATAGGGCCTCCAAGTTCTGTCAGACGGGGATTTTAAAGAAATTGTAAGAAAAACTGCAATGTCGCCCTTGCCGGGGATGTATACCAAATTACCTACAAGCAGCAATGATGTTGGCTACTATTGCAATAATTGAACAAAATTTACCCTACACTTTCATTCCCGTTGATATTTGGACACACGCTTATAATTGGAAACAGGAGCCAGCTAATAAGGTTAGCCCGAGTACTCTATGGACTTTAGCGACAAGTGCGCGAACTTTTTCGTCGCTGGTTTTGGGACACGCTAGCGAATCAGAATAGGAAATGAGGGTCTCGTTGAAATACGACAGAAATAAGGGTTGGCAGTCAAGAAAACCCCGGAATGCAAAGGGGAGGATGTGGTGGGTCATAGAAAGAGATGAAGAATTTTTCGAGTCAGAAAAAAAGTGGTAAAAAAATGCCCGCCGCGTGGGATCCGAACCCACGACCTCCAGAATATCGCACCAGACCGGTATTCTGGAGGTCGTGGGTTCGGATCCCACCCGGCGGGCATTTTTTCACCACTTTCTTTCTGACTCAAAAAAATCATCTCTTTCTATGACCCACCACATCCTCCCCTTTGCATTCCTTCACCCCGAGTAGTCAGAGTGGCGCTAGCTACAACCCCCAAGCGCAGGAAACAAAAATACCTAACATAAATACCCAGAAAGTGGAGGGGAAATATAGCCCCGCCGGTAGCGTAGTGGTTATCGCACCAGACCGGTATTCTGGAGGTCGTGGGTTCGGATCCCACCTGGCGGGCATTTTTTCTCCACTTTCTTTCTTTCTTTCCAAATTCTTTATCTGTTTCAATTACCTACCACATCTTCCCCTTTGCTTTCTGAGGTTTTCTTGACTGCCAACCCTTATTTCCGTCTTACTTTCAACGAGCCCCTCATTTCCTTTTCTGATTCGCTAATATATATATATATATATATATATATATATATAATATATATATATATATATATATATATATAGAGAGAGATGTTTTAAAGGTGTCATTCAAACATTTCACAAATGTCGAACCGCCTTTTCCCCTTTGCCTTCCTTGACGCTCTTGACTGCCGACCCTTATTTGTTTTTATTCAACGAGCCCCCCCTGATTCCTCATTCTGATTCAGTATATACCTAAACAGAACCGTCAACTAAGCGCTTGGACTTCGTTACAGGCGGAGCTTCGTTAAAAGCGGGTGCTCTCTGGGCAGAGAGCACCCCACGAAACACTCCCACAAGAGCGACAACTGGAACAAAGAGGCTTCGTTTTCTTAACACTAATTTCCACGAAGGCGCGTTTTCGGGACGTGCCCTCTCCGGATAAAGCGACGCTGTGCTGTGAGCCCAAGGACGCGGGTTCGCTCCCGGCCTCGAGCGGTGGCTGCTTTTGGGGCAAAGGCGAATAGCGAAAACGCCACTGCGTCGGAGATTTCCGTACACGTTCGGTAAGGGTCCCCAGGGGGTCAAAATTAACACGAAGCCCAGATGTAGCTTCCATCGGCGCGTTAAACCCCGTAATCTGAACGCGATTACAAAACAAATGAGCAATTAGTGCAGCCTAAGTTGGATAGCCTTATTTCGTTAGCTTCCGCTCCAATTCCTTAATGCGCGGAAAACTTGCATTATCAGCTACACTTTTTTATGTCCGGCTGCAGATACGGCATGCGGAGTAATCTCGCAGCTTTGAGAAAATCGCAGTGTTCAAAACAACTCGGATAACCGTGTGTATTCAGAGTTGCTACGGCCATACAAGCAGTCGACTTAGGTTGATTCGACCAAGTCGGCACAAAAGTGCGATCGAATTAACAGAGGGGGACAAATGCGCCACATCGAACTAATTCGCAACCTGGAAAAAACTTAACGGGGTACGTATAATAGGTAATCCACCGCTGCTGAAAACGCAAATCACTTGCTTTTGCTTTTGTTTATTTTGTGGTCAAATAAGCGATTTATTTAATTAACTACAGTCGAGTCCACTTATAACGATACCGTTTATAACAATATATCGGATATAACGATGAACACCTATGGCACCTTCAACTTTTGTATTCTTTCAATGGTAAAACAAACCGCTTATTACAATGCTCCAGTGCCACGACATCGGATATAACGAGTGAATCCGGTTATATTGTGCACAGAAAGTGCAACAGTACTTGACGACTCTAATCACGTGGTTGCGCAGCCTACTCAGGTAGTGTCTTCGTAGGAGGCCCAGTGCGTGACACAGTCCCTCGGAGACTTTGTTTCCACCAAAGACATTTACCTCAGCTAGGTGAAGCAGCTATAGATGAACTTGGAAAAGATTTGCGATAGCTTCCAACGGCAAAGGAAACCGACTGTTGCTTCTTTTGCGGAAATTAGTAGTAGTACGACCTTGCTGGCATGCGAATAAAATGTTTTGAGCTCTGTTCCGTCTTTTTATTTCGCAACCCGCTTATAACAATTATCGGTTATAACGATGGGATTTCCTTGGCACTTGTATATTGTTATACGTGGACTAGACTGTATTTATTTTTTTCTGTTTTACTTACGCACTCATTTCACAGCTTAATTTATTTGTACATTTTCTTGTTAATGCATCTTCGCATGATTTATTTACATGTGCAAATAAACCAGGTATTGGCACGTATTTCTGGTTCTGTATCGTTTTTTTTTTTTTCTTTTAACCTTCTGACCCGACCGTGGCCGGTTTATTACAGGGCCGGCCTCAAATCGAACAACAAGATCCTCTCCTCAGGCCTCGAGGCCACTGGCACCGTGCCCCGGGCGAAATCTCAGAATTCATCGAAAGCCGCTGACGCAAGATTAATTCGCGTTTCGAGGGCATTGCTATGCCGTACGCGCATTATCCAAGTGCCGGCCTTTTCCTTCAGGACAAGAGGTGCAGACGACCACGGGAAAGCCCACGGAATTTGCCCCAGCGGGAGTTCAAAAATAGCCGGGCCGGTGTGCCGGCGACAACGATCGCGTGGTTCTATGCGGCGTTCGCGCGTTTCTCACTCGACAGCTGGTCTCCCTTCCAGCGCACGCGACTGTGAGCGCGGTGAGTCTGGTGTCGCCACCGTGCGGGGAATCAAGTAATTACTCACTCTTCGCACCACTGGAGCGCGAAACAACGCGGCCTCGGGGGGAACAAAACAGAGAGAGGGAGAGGGTGTTCGCAACCCCAGTGACCTCGCGCTTCGAGGTTCGGCCGCCAGGGCGCGCTGGGCAAGACCCAACCGCAGCCTAACCGGTGGATCGAGGTTAGACCCATTTCTCCATCCTCTCGCGCGCTCCTTGCCTGCGACTGCATGCGTGGTCTCCGAAATGCGCAAGACCCTAACCCTCGTTTCAATGAAGCGGCTTTGTACGAATTCTCGCTTCACCGAACTTCTTCGCGGTTAACACTGACGCGCTAGCAGAACGGATCATCCACGCTTTTAAGGAAGTACCGCTTACAACGAAGTCAGTTTCCTGTCCCCTAGGACTTTGATATACCGAGGAAATTTTTGCCTCGCCACAACAATTTTGCCGCTGAAAAACAGTATCAGATAGAAGACACCGAACTTTTGAGTTTGTGTCAGTCCACACGCGGGTTTAATGAAGCTTTTATGCCTGCAGAAAACAAAACAGGTGGGAATGGCGCGTAAACATTCACCGTTTAGGTATTTATGCAATGAGAAATTCAGTTATACCCCGGTTATACGTTGCCGGTTAGCCGTTTGTCCGGCAGACCCGGAAAGCTCGGTGGCACTGATATTTTTGCTTCAGTGTTACACCTCTGTCACACGCGCCAACCGAATGTCATTTTAAACGAATAAGATTCGTTTCAAATGTCATTTTCCTGCTGTAACAATGATCAAATCTGATGACATTCGTTGCGAATGACATTCGGTATCGAACGAGCCTACAGAATTAATTCAACTTCGACTTCGGACCAACTGCGTACTCTCAACAGCAGAAGACGAGAAAAAATATCTATGAAAAAAAAAAACTTATTTTCTGCAGCTTTTTGTTCGATCTTGACTTTCTTGAAGCTTTCGGGTGCTTTACTGAGAACTTTAAATTAATTGCCTCCGATCTCAGTGCGACCGCAGGGGTTCCCGGCTGTCACGGCTGCAAAGGAAGTCACCGCTCTTCGCGACTTTTCGCGACGCCTTCCTGGCGAGCAGGGGTTTATGCAGAATTTCGATTTTGGGGGGGTGTCGGTGGGATGTTGGGGGGGTGTTGTATAAATCCCTAGGCAGGGTGCTTGTGGTTGTGGAATCTTTTTTTTTTTTTTGGGGGGGGGGGGGGGGGGGTGTCAAAGTCCTTCTGGGGGGTGTTGGGGGGGGGGTGTTAGGGGGGGGGTGTATAAATCCCTGCTGGCGAGTCGCACTCTGTGGTCGTTCCAGATCAACTCCATCTGACCGCTGATACGTCTAGCTGCCATGCACAAAGCTGCGGCGACGGCTCTTTTAACGTCGTTCGTCGCGGTGTCGTCTATGCGCACCGCCATGTTTGTTGGCAAATTATGGATCACTGCGGATCTGCTTCATTTGTCTTAATCTTCGCATGACTTAATGCAACAACAATTAAGCCCTAAAAAGTAAAAAGAGTGTGTGCAAAACGCACGTTAAACTGTTTTAAATACATTTTCTCAAAGTGTAAACGCTTATTATGTGAATTACATCAGCATTCAATGCAATTTTGAGGTCGCAGAGTATAATTCCGATTGCCATTAGCGTCATACATGAATGACAATTTGCGCGTGTAGCCGGTAAGTAGCAAACGACTGACATTCCAAACAAATATCATTCGTTGAAAATGACATTAGGTTGGCGCGTGTGACAGGGGTGTTAGACCGGATATTACGTTTCCCAGATCATACACGTTTGTAGTTCGCAGTCTCCCGAAAACACGGCACTGCGCGCACATATATATGTCCAACCCCATTTATACGGGGTTATATAGGACAAAAAGCTTCCAACAACATAAAAAAAAAACTGTCCACTACGCGAGCTGTTCACATTGATTAATTTTGAACAAAAAAATGTATTGCTTTTTTGCTTTCGGATCGGGGTGCACGGACGTCAAAAATTACTCAGATAAGGCACCCGGCCCTCCGTCTGACGACGACGATGCTTGTGGTGACACGTCAAGCTCAGAGCCGCTGCGATTAGCGTCACTAAATAAGCTACGCTTAAGAGTACCGCCACTTCGTGCACCCGGGAGCGTGTGGGGGCCATTTTGTTTCTGGCTTGCAGTGTTGCCATGGCTTTACCGATGCGCAATCAAACGAGGACGAAGAAAGAACCAACACGGACAAGCGCACTCTAACAACTTGTTGCCATCTCTCCCAACGAAACCGCCGCCGGTTGTGACGGGCAGAGTGCGACCGGCCGCTCTAACGTCCGGCAGCAGAGAGAGAGAGAAAGAGGAGAGGCGCCCAGAAACAAAATGGATGCGCCCATATGTAAACAAATACCACGTGGTGCTGACCGACCAATGAAAATCCTGGCGGCACATCACAATGAGAGCAAAGAGTGTCGATACTCTCAAAGCCTTTATGCAGTGATGCTAGCTGCGATCAAGGATCCAAACTGCGGGCGTGTGAAAGTCAAAGTTTGCAGCCGTCGCCGTTCAAGGGTGCCCTGCGCCGTACGCCCACAGTACGCCATCTACGTGCGAGCGCTCGAACCGCAGGCAAGAAAGAGAGGGAGGGTTCGGCAGAAATTAACGAGGCGCCAAAGCGAAGGCGATGTGAAAGCGGGTTTCGCTTTTCAGAAACACTGCAGCATGCTCCAATGCACGCAGACAAGGCGAGCGACGGGGAGGGAGGAAGAGGTGAGAAGGAAAGAAGCGAGGCAGCATTAATGCTCCACTGCGCGCGAAAAACGAAGTGAGATAAACACGGAAAAAAATCATCTCCCTTCGGTTTGATTCGTCACGGCTACCAAAGGGCAGTAGAAGCAACTGAGAACACCTCCACAAAATGATAAAAACAGGTGAGCGACGTACGATAAAATGCAAAGTAGAATAATTACTCCGCAAAAAAGAGTGGCGGCATGAACGAAGCCAAGCCGTGAACGAAGCCAATATGCCCGCAGCCAGCAGCGGTCGTTTCTTATTGTCATCAGACACAATATAAGTACTCGTTTTTTTTTTTTTTTTCATACGGTTTATTTTCGTCCTAATTTCTGTCCACGAAATATCCGGAGGCGATTCCCCACACCATCCGTGTTCTCACTCGCAGCCATTAGAGCACATTAGCAAAAAGATGAAAAAGCCCTTTCAAGTCTTTCAAGAGCGCTGGAGCCGCCGTTCTCCTGCCCGTCTCTCCAAAGTTCTCCAAAACTGTCGACACAGCGAAAAGCCGTATTCGCAGGCGGAGACGGCGCGTAAAAAGCTGTCCATCCCCACGCGGCGCGTAATGCAATTCTAATGCGGGCGAGTTTTGCGACCAAGCTGGGCGCTTTTTCGGCATAACGTGCGCGCCGAGAGGAATCGAAAAATTAGCGCGATGCTTGAGCTTTCTTCGTTTCTGCTTTCCTTACTTCCGCTGGTATTTAATTTCTTAGAAACAAAGACACAATCACTGGGAATTAGACCAAAAAAAAAAGACGGTTTAGGTTTCCCGTTTTCGACTACTTGACGAAAGAGCGGAAATTTTGTTAATTAAAGGAGTACTGACACGAAAATTTTATGTTCAATTTTTATTGCTTTTATCGATGCTTAATGGTCTGGCGAACCCGAAACAGCACTTTAAATACTTCGGCGCGCGATAATTAGTTACGTTGAACAGCCTGAAAATCGTTTGTTTTAATTTCCCGCGATTTCAGCCCGAAAGGCGCATATGACAGAATCCCGGCATGACCTCACCGCTTTGTGCGGATGTCAAAACACTGCGGAGGCCGGTGGGGGCGTTGTTTCGTCTAGCGCTAGTTTCGACCACGCCGCCGCCGGAGCTGAACGGCCGAGCTGCCTGAAGGTGCTAGGCCTATCATTGCGGCGGAAATTCGATGACCGCTTTCAATAAAAGTCCTGATGGCGGCTTCTATTGCGATTCCGGGCTATGTTATCGCTTCCTTTCCCGTGTGTGGAACTTTATTTTTGTCAACAGCGCCTTTCTGGGCAGCGGTTGCGCCTGTATCTCTGGCTACGTGCACTCGTTTGTGAATCCGCCGGCGCCCAGACGCCGCTCGCAGGGCCGTGCGCGTGAAGTGACGTCACGAGTTTTTGACGAGCGCTGGTCGCGCCACTTCTCTTGGCTACCACGGGATGATGCCACGCCGATGTGTTTCCCAGACACAACCTGCAGGACCTGCTGTTCCCGACGGGTCCTGCCAGCTCCCGTCGTGAAGTGTTTCGACACCTCCTGGCATTCCTCGAGGCCACTGGACTAACCCAGCGCCTGTAGCTGAGGCTACTGCACAAACACTCGTGCCGCTGTCGCCTATGTAATGCCCCTCCCCCCCCTCTTTTCTTTTTTTTTTTCTCTCTCTCTCTCTCTCCTTTCTTCCTGTCTTTCTCTCTCACACCTTTTCTATTCCACCCCTAGCCTCCTCCCAAGTCTTTTATCCCCTCTTCCCCTCCCCACCGCACTGGGTTGTATGCAGGTGAGCTCCCTACTGAGCTCAATAATATCCCCAGTGCACTTTCCTTTCCTTTCTTCCATCCAATCACTTCTCTTCTCCCCACGCCGATGTCCATTTGCTGAGTGCCGCTCCGCGTGCTGTTCCGTCGGCGCGATAAACGAGATCTAATCAAAGTATGTTCTTCTCGTCGCAGGCCGCTGAAATACCCTGGCTGAAATACTTCAGCCACGGTACTCTGTTGAGTAAAGACAGCGAACTGTGCAACAATATAACCGCCAAATATTGGTGTCACTACCCCTTTAAGAAACCTAATAAGCGAAAGAACAAGTCACCGTCGAGACTGCTATGCCCTGGTCGCCTCACTGGCCACTTCTAAGGCGAGCTTGTGCACATATACACACGGAATACAAATATAGCTTCGGTCAGATTGCGTATCACTAGTGTGCGCACTTTCGAGCGCCGTTCTTCAGGTCTTTCTAGATACGTTAGAGGGATCGTTGTAATATATAATATAATATAATATAATATAATATAATATAATATAATATAATATAATATAATATAATATAATATAATATAATATAATATAATATAATATAATATAATATAATATAATATAATATAATATAATATAATATAATATAATATAATATAATGTAATAAATAAAAAAGAGGAAAGGGAGAGAGAGTGGGAGGAAGGACAGCAGTAAAGAAAGTCAAAGAAGGCAAAGGGAAAACGTGCTGCCCGGGCGATACCCGTGTAGTTTTTTCTTTTCTTTCACCCAACTTTGCGAGAGGTGGGTAGAGAGGATCGCGCCCGAACGTCGCGACGCAGTGCACAATAGTGTGCCTAGACGAATGGTAAAGAGATGTCGTAGAAGCGGTGCTTGAGGAGGACAGAAAAACCGTTGCAGAGACTCAGCTAAACTCAGGTTGAAGTTAAAAGTTTTTCGGGGCCAATCATAATCATCATCAAATGTCCACATACTTTCCGGCGATGTCATGTCTGCGCGATCGGCGGCCGCCGACAAAGCCACCGCCATGCGGAGCCACATGACCGGGCCATTGTGGCGGCTCCTCCTCTATACTCGGTGACAACTTAAGAACGGCACCGGAAGTTGCCGCTGTGCCTTATCACCGTAGCCGGATGTTTCTCCGCGCGGCGCAAGTAGGGCGTTACTGGGCATATTTTGAACATGGCGTGAGCCGTTTCCGTGATTTTTTGGACTTAATGTGCTTATAAACGACTCCAGTGACGACAAACAAACTGCGTGAGACAAGGCAGACGATATCACGCATTCATAGCAAACCCCTTTCAAAACGCGCGCGCACTGACATCACGGGTCCGGTGCTTTGGCGGAGTGATACACTACATGAAGTGGTGCCGTTCTTGAGTTGTAACCGAGTATAGTTCCGTTCCTCGTAACTGTTTTCGGCGCTGGCATTCATTGCGTCCCTGATGCCCGTATTTGGTCACTATAACGCGAAATATGGAAGTTTTTCAACACTTATGCGTCACTGTTACGTCTCTCGTGGCTGGAATAGATAGAGCAGGGTAAGCCGGTGACGAATAAGCTCACCGGGGAAAACGCGAAACGCTATGAGAACTGAGAATAGCCGCAGCTACAAACGTTATTAGCACATTTTTTCCAAGCAAAGAAAAACACCGCAGCTGAAGTCGTGATGACTCACTAACAGGTGGAGTTTGCACAGGAGGCACATGAACTCACTCGGCCACGAAACACTTCTCAGCAGCAGTTCTCTTTTTTTTTTTTTTCACATTTAAACTGGCCATTGAAATGCTCTCATAAAGCTGTCATATCCACATCCACTCGCAAAGTATTGGCCAGGAAACTGAATGTAAATGCAAAAAAAGTTATATAAAAGCGTCTTAACACAAAAAGAAAAGCTTTTCAGTGTGAAGAAAAAGAGACGAAAGGTCAAACGTCGAGGGAGTGCCCTGTTTCTGAACAATAACACGAAGAGATTTCGTGTTAACAACGCTCCTTCATAACGATCGTTCGATTTGGCCTTGTTATATTTTTCATAGGTTGGCTTTCCCTTAGCGCGCATTCAGTCGCAGCGAAGCATCCTTTGCAAAGCGTTTGCGGTGCGGACGAACGACGACGCATAGCCGTGCCTGTCGCTGTGTGCATCAAAAAGCCGTCGCCGCGAATTAAGACAAGCGGTAGGGGGTGACAGAGAAAGAAAGCCAACAAGCAAACAAACAAACAAACAAACAAAAAGTAAAAGTAAGAAAGAAAAAGTACCAAAAATAAAGAAAAAGAGATATCAAGCAATGAAGAAGGTAAATTAAAAGAAGAAAAAGCAACAAAAGGAAAGAAAGAAAGAAAGAAAGAAAGACAGGAAGAAAGAAAGAAAGAAAGAAAGAAAGAAAGAAAGAAAGAAAGAAAGAAAGAATGACGTCTGTTCTTTCGCTTTGCGTCTCAAACTGAAGGGGGCTTCGAGTCGAATGAGTGAGTGAGGAAAAAATTTGTTTACAGACTATCAAAAAAAAAAGGTAATCGGTATCACCTTCCCTGTTACGGTTGATCTAGCGTCACTGAGTAAGCTACGCTAAAGAGTACCGCCACTTCGTGCACCCGAAAGCGTCTGGGAGCCATTTTGTTTCTGGCTTGCAGTGTTGCCATCTCTCCCAACGAAACCGCCGCCGGTTGTGACGGGCAGAGTGTGACCGGCCGCTCTAGCGCCCGCGGAGCAGAGTGAGAGAGTGAGAGAAGGCGCCCAAAAACAAAATGGCTGCACCCAAAAGTAAACAAATATCACGTGATGCCGACCGACCAATGAAAATACTGGTGGCACATTACAATGAGAGAAAAGAGTGCCGACACTCTAAAAGCATTGATTTAGGTTGCTATGTTGATCCAAGTTAAATTTTGTTTGCTAACCACGGTTGTGCCTCCGCTTTCGGCAGCGCTTAACTATCAACAACCGTATGTGGACAAATATACAGGACAGATATTTATAGGGCAGATTATTTTCAAGTGATCCGTTCATTCTGACTTAATCGATTGAGAGGTACACAATCTCAATCGATTACCTCTCAATCGACCATAGCAATCTAAATAAATGCTTTTAGAGTATCGGCACTCTTTTCTCGTTGTTATGTGCCGCCAGTATTTTCATTGGTCGGTCGGCACCACGTGATATTTGTTTACATATGGGTGCAGCCATTTTGTTTCTGGGCGCCTCCTCTCGCTCTCTCTCTCTCTGCTCCGCGGACCCTAGTTTTTGAATTTGTGTTGTTGGTTTGTAAACTGAATATGCACAGAAGGAAATTTGAACACCATTCTGCTGCCAAAACTGCAAATCAAACGCATTCGTGGTGCAGACTTCGACATTCTAGTAACAATACCTCTTTTACACAAACAACCCGCCGCGGTGGCTCAGTGCTAAGTGGCTAAGGCGTTGCGCTGCTGAGCACGAGGTCGCGGGTTCGATTCCCGGCCGCGGCGGCCGCTTTTCTGATGGAGGCGGAAAAGCAAAAACGCTCGTGTGTACGAGATTTCGGCGCACGTTAAAGATCCCCAGGTGGTCAAAATTAATCCGGAGCCCTCCACTACGCCGCGCCTCATCGCCTGCGTTGCGTCTGCGCGTTAAACCCTACAATCAATCATCTTTTACACAAACAACAGGGACTCAACATCAGATATATCGAAGCGTTCTAGTAAAGGTAAAATGCAACAACTTTACTGCGAATAAGTTTCACGCCTAGTGTACGCGAAACACCCTGATCTGAAACATTTCGCTGCAACATATGGCGTCTACACAGTGGGAGACTACTATCGCGTCCGGCAGGCCGGTTGAGCGCAGGCCGTAGCTGGCTCAGCGAAGGGTCGGCCAAAAGATTATGCATGGCCCTAGCGACGCTATCTGAGGGGCTCCTGTTCCCTTCTAAAATTTCTTCCAGTCATCGCTCGCGTGTACGTCAGATAAAGATGCGCCATTCGGTCAACGCAGCATCGCTTCTTGATTGTTTTTGCGCGAGGAAGAGTCTGCAGTGGCTTTATCATGAACCTCATTTGACAAGAGAGAGAGATAGAGAAAGGCCCGACACGCTGAAAAACACGACTTTTTTATTATTTGCGTCGCGTGTGGTTTTTGGAAGTCGACCATCTAGGCAGCGCCTGTCTACAATGCAGAAAGGCGCTTCGCGTGTCGCGCTTATTATGCCACAACCACTGTTTGGAGGCTGTCTCAGATAAAAATAGAAGAGCCGCATGATTTAGTATCGTAATTGGCCGGCCTAGTTGGTATTCCATAATGTACAGTTCAGCGCAAAAAAAAAAAAAAAAAAAGACAGGGACTACAAAAGACGCAACACAAGAGCGCCACTACAACTAAAGTTTATTTTAAAGATATACTCGCTTATAAACCCGCTAAGAACATGTAAAACTGAAAAAGAGAAAACAAAGGGACAAAAAAATGAGGTCAAGTAACACGAGATAAGATTTTTTTTGCACACTCAGACACACCCGTCAACTGAGGTACTTTGCGACCCCCTAATCTAAGTACTGAATGTGAGGGTTGACAACGTTCTGTAATCATAAGATTTAGAAAAAAGTTGGAAAAACTGCTGGAGGGTACCTTTGAGTAGGCCAAGAGAAAACATTTGGCCAAAGCAACCTACATTACGAATTTGTTTTTATACTGACGTAACAGGGAAACAAAAGCTGAGCACAAAAAAAAACACAAAAAAACACTCTTGCTCTTTTTTTCTGAACCCGTATGAACCCGTTTGAACTGGCTAGAACCGGAACGGTACGTTGCTCCTGAACCGAACCCGAAAGGCTCGAACCCGAGCCGAACCCCCAAAAATTCCGGTTCAACACCCCGCTTTCACGCCAGGTTGGCGCGTCGTGTGAGAGAGGAGAATATGAGACGGACGTGATGGGCGATTTCATCGGAGTCGACCGCATGAAATGATGTCACCACACGGAAATTCATAGGTAGCCTGGCTGAACTCGCCTACTTTATCGCCGTATCGTTTCGGGGGTGTTGACACGTGGCCAGCTCGGAGGGCAGCTTCCGCGCATGCGCGGCGTTGCATTGCACACAAGCGGCTCTGTCCGGATAAACTGCATTCGCAAGTAGAGATCGTTTACTTGGCTCACGTGGCTTCCACACCACTAGTTTAATTCCTCTATCATTTTCATTTTTGGGGCAGAATAAGGTGGTGCTCTTCGAAATACAGTCTCGGAATCACCGCGGACTCCCCTAGAAGCGGCCCGGCATTCGCTTTCCCCAAACACTTCCACGGCGTGGGGAATTTTCGGACTATGCGCGGACCATATGCGCGGTGAGTCCGACACTGTAAATCCAGGAGCCCCAGTGAATTAAAATTTGAAGGACCCTAAAAAAAGATATGGCCAGGACTCCAGTTGCTGCGCAAACGATTGATTGATTGATTGATTGATTGATTGATTGATTGATTGATTGATTGATTGATTGATTGATTGATTGCAGGGTTTAACGCGCCGACGCAACGAAGGCGATGAGTGGAGGGCTCCGGGTTAATTTTGACCACCTTGGTATCTTTAACGTGCACCGAAATCTCGTACACACGGGCGTTTTTGCTTTTCGCTTCCATCAGAAAAGCGGCCGCCGCGGCCAGGAATCGAACCCGCGACCTCGTGCTCAGCAGTGCTGCGCAAACGAGGGGGAAAAGGTAGGGAGCGGGGCGCAACCCGAACGGAAAGGGAAAGATGGGGGAAACGATAAGGGAGAAAAGGGACGGGGCGACAGGGTGCTGTAGCCGCGGAAAGCGAAGCCACGGGGAAGGTTCGCAAAGAGCGGGATTATAATCGCAGGAGCAGCGGAGCGCCACTCGAACGACACCAGAAGCGTAGCTGCGGTAAGAAAGAATGAACACACATGAGAGCACGAAGGTGATATAACATTCCGAGAGGCAAGGAATGGACAGGGGGAGCGCAGGATAGCAGCGGTTGGAGATATCTATGGGAGAGGCCTTCGTTCCGCAGCAGGCTAGTAAATTCGTGCGTGCGTGCGTGCGCGTGCATGTGTGTGTGTGAGAGAGAGAAGCACAAGGCAAACCGTAGCGGAAAAGGAGAGACAAAAAATAAGATTTCCGTGTTATCGGAATTTAACGTGCCGAAGCTACACACAGGCTACCAGGCGCACGGTAGTGGACAGCTCTGGATTAACTCTGGGATCCTGCAGGGGATCTGGACACACGGGCGCTTTCGCTTAATTCTCGATACCATGGGAACAGAGGACGGGACCGAACCCGCGACCTTGGGTTCAGCCACTGAGTCACGGCGGAGAGAGAGAGAGAGAGAGAGAGAGAGAGAGAGAGAGAGAGAGAGAGAGAGAGAGAGAGAGAGAGAGAGAGAGAGAGAGAGAGAGAGAGAGAGAGAGAGAGAGAGAGAGAGAGAGAGAGAGAGAGCCTTGGCGAGCAAGAACTGAGCAAGCGGTGGCGCTGGCGAGACCGTTCCGAGGCATATCAGAACCACAGGAAAGAGGGAGGCAGGCGTGAAACGAACACCGCGGTGGACCGGGGGAAAGCGACACGGGACGCGGGGCGAGAGCGGCGAAGGTGGGAACGAACGGAGGGACGGCAGAAGAGAGGCTCGAGAGAAGATGGCTGCTTCTAAGAATAGCCCATCTCGGACGGCGGCGGGGAATGACTCTCGGGAATAAAAGCGATCAAAGCCACTGCAGCGTACGGGTCAACGCGTGTGCAGGGCGATGGCGGGAAGCCTAGAGGCAACGAGGAATCACTGCTGCAGGCCTCGTCCTTAGTTTGAGCTTGTGTTCGTGAGCACCCGTCAACAGCGTTGCTATCCAATCCATCAAAAAATAGCGATTAACCTGCACTTTTTGCCCAGTGATATTCTAGATTTTCTATAGAATATCTAGATATTCTATAGATAATTTATATATTCTATAGCCGCCATGGTTACGGGTCCAAACAGTGTTGTGCATTGTGTGTACGCAATGAATCAAGTAAGAAAAATCTATAGATACATACGGATTGTGGTGTAGGTTATGTAGGCGCAATCCCACGACCCTCAGTGATGTCGGCCGCTTAAAGAAGCTGCGCCTGTTTTCTTTCTTTTCTACCGTGTCTCCATATTTTATCGGATTTTTACAGCGAAGATTTCTACCTCTGCCACACACGGGTTCTGTCGCTACCGTTGGTGTCAACAGAAAACACCCGCGAACAAGTAAAAGAAGTTACTGGCACAGCGAGGAATCGAACCTGGAACAAATAGAGAAACGGTGCGAGAGCCCGCTGTCTCACTGATTGAGCTGCGACCACACACGGAGACAGGGGAGACAGACGCTGCACTTACCGAGCAGTGCACATCCACGGGTTTATTCCCTGCGTTCTCGCTGAATGCCACGTGATAGCGTCACTCGACCTTTCGCGCCGCTGTGCGCTCCGCCCGCGGCGCGAGTAGCGGCCATGTGCACGCCTCGCGCATGCGCTAGGAGTTGGTAAAAATTAAATGACGCTCATACCAACGCATGGCATCTTACTCTCCGTCGCCGCAGAGACGGAGGAGAAGTGAGATCGTCTAACACCGAGTTTGAGATTCCTTCCATTTTATAAAAAAGTTTCCACTCACGAGCTTTACCACTACAACTCAACCAACCAGCATTCATGGATCATGCACTGATTTGACCTTAGCAAAGAATTTCACTAAGTAATAACGGGTGTGGTTAAGTGCATTTCACTTTTCTCTGGTTTCACTCTTTGTAGGACCACATTGTTTAGAGCTTCGCTTTCCAACCACCTTCACAGGGTGGAATTGGCGCGAATTTTTTATTGGCCTAGAGGTGACGGGGGTATGCCGCAGAGAACATAAAGCGCGAAATTTTCTGTCTAACTTATCACGATTGCGCGTTTGGTACGCCTTGCGAGGCATCACATAATGCGTTGCGCTAAGCGAGCGCAAGAGCGTCCATGACGTGCGAGGAACAACTGTGGGCGGCCTTGTACTTCAGTTTTAAATCATACCTGCAAAAATAGCATGATGAATCTGGACTTCAAGCTTTAAAAGCTCTGATAACTTAGAAAAAAAAGTATGCACCTTGACAGGTGTCTCGGTTTTCGCGAGATCCAGTTTACACAGCGCTCAAAGTTCTCCATTTGTTTTCTTTTTCAAAATCTTGTGACGTTCAACATTCATTTTAAATATCATTACCTCAGCATGCACCATATTCAACTTCTCGTCTTTCGATTATGTTTCCCTCCACTCAGATCTCTGCAGGCCGACAACTTGATACGATATAAGGAAATCGGTGGCAAAGAATGGGCTCACACATGGAATTTCGCACAGGTTAAAAAAAAAATCAAACATCTGGGTTTTTACGCACCGAAGCTACGATTACAAGGCGCGCCATAGCGGAGAACTACAGATTAATTAGACCCCCCCCCCCCTACCGTCAACAGACGGGCGTTTTCATTTTCAGCCTCTATCAGAAAAAAAAAAAAAAAAAACGGCCGTCGTGGGTGGGATTTTGCGCCGCAGCTACTTTATTCTGCAAGGGCGCCACAGAATCAGGCTTTTGGTAGAAGTTTTTTCAACGAGCCCTTTAATTCCAAACGCACAAAGTAAGAAGTCGGGGTTTGAAGGACGCCCGCCTCGGGAGGAGGATACGTTGAATAAGCTTGAAAGCACATACCAATCATAAACAATAACGAAAAAAGTGCCGTTTCGGCTCCGCAAAGTATGCCCCTGTTTCCGTGAAAACTACTCTTGTCAACCAAGCCCCGTGCTCTGCATAGAGTACGTTTCTCATGATACCCTCTAAAGCAGGCCATTATTCCTCCTAGTTTCATTTTTTTTTTTCCCGGGCGCGTGATTTGGCTCCCTCAAATGATTAGCTTCGGCTTTCGCAACTCGAAAAAGAGAGGGAAGTGAAAGAGAGGGAACTGAAAGAAAAAAAACAGCGACATAGCTGATTCCGACTGGACCGATTAGGAAGTCGTTTCTGAATCGACACAACCACTCCTTCACAGGAAGCCTGTTTTGAGGAACTATCGAGAAACACCCAGAGAGGATCGAGAGGGTCGGGTGGCGGGCTTGCTGCTGCGCGCTGCATTATTCATGGCTGCCCATGGCTTGCAACATCGACTCTCCGTAAAACCGAAGCCTCGAGTGCGATTCTAATGCAACCGCCGTAGCGAGCTACACACAAGGGACTCCTGTAAAAAAAGAAAACGTTCGCTGCTTCCTTCTTATTGCCATAAGCGTGCTGCTCATCTCAAATTACAGCGACCTTAGCAAGCATGAGAACTATGCGTTTGCGGATGCGTTTCGTACGCAGCAGCAGCGAAAGTGCGTAGTTATAGTCTTAAAACTACGGGGCTCTAAGAGCGCGATAGCGAAAGCCTGGTTGTTGATCTGCTTTTGAACTTTCTGGTGAACCTTGGTGTTGCTTTAATCGTGCCGCTGCCGCAGCTTTACCATGCATAGCAGCTCCTTCCCGACGGCGGTTACGACGTGGCGTATACTTTCCCGGTCTTCTCCGCACCAGACGTCGTCACCCGTGTTCGCTGCGGAATGAAGCTCCGAGCCCCCGCATACAAGGCGCGTCCACAACGTTCGCAGGTTCGTCACCCTAATCTTTTTTCGGAGCTTTCGCTTTCCCGGTATGCGCTGCCTCGCTCGCGCTCCGAATATTTCCTGTGCGAATTCTGTGTGCCGCTCAACAATTTTCCCTACGTTACGCACGTGCTCCATGAAACATACAGGGGTAAAAAAGCAAAAAAAGTCGGACAAAAACTGCACATTGATCGCCTTTTTTGAACGAATTTGGATATCAATACTGTTGACGGGCGCACACAAACACGGACACACAAACAAGCTCAAAAAATGGCTGACGATTACGATATTGCGAAATTTGTGGGCAGCGTCACGGCGCATAGCTGCGGTGTCTCAGAAAGTGATGGCGTGATCATCGAACGCACGACGCAGCACGCTACAGTGTCTGGCATGGCAGCGCGTCGCCGCCGCCCAGCATGTTGTTGTAAATCGTGTTTGGATCTCCCGCGCCAATGTCACGTGGTTTGGATGAGCCACGCAACGAGGACGACAGAAGATGGACCAGAAGGACCGATGAACGTGCAGCCCGCAGAGCGTGCTGGTCTTGCTTTCATGGATGCCTGGTTTTGCGTTTCCTTTTTCGGCGGCGCCACCAGACGCCGAAGGCGGTTTCCACACACGTGTGGGCCTTCCCCCCTCACACTTTCGGAGGAGCGTCTCGTGCCGCTTCGGCGAACCATCTTCCCCCTGATGATTTCGCGACACCCTCCTGCTCCTTTTCAGGCTTCGGTGTTCCCATCGCTCGCTCGGTTACGACGCAAAGCCACTGCAGCGGACGCCTAAGTGCTGCGCACTAAAACTGAAACAGGAGTCCCTTGGCTGACGCGCAGGCCTCTGCCCCAACAATTTCCGACTGCTCCCATCTGGCGCTGTGTCTGGTTATCGGCCTCCCCCCCCCCCCCCCCCCCTCTACTCCTATCCCTCGGTATTTACTCGGTTGCCCTGGTGGCGCGCCAACTATCAGTGCTCTCCGCATTACCCTTATGAAAATGAACTTTTCATTTGCGCTTCCTTTGTGTTTACTCTGTGTTTCCTTTCTGTTGACTTTTACTTTGAATTGACCAAAGGAAATAAAAAGTCTGGTCTCCGCAAACGTGCAGCCGGGGAACAGAACCCATGTTACGTGCCGCCGGGGAACATAACCCATGTTGTCGTTCAGAGCAGCTCGTATCCCTCGCTCAACAATTCAAGGGCGCCACGCACCGAGATGAGCCGCAGAGAGAGAGGGCGGCAGTGTTGTTGCGGTCGGCCGAGAGCGGCTGCTGCCCCATAGATAGAAACGGCGGCCAAGTCCAGGCCGCCGCGGCGGCCGCGACCACGGCTGCGGTCAGTCGTGAGCGTGACTCCAATCAATAGCGCTCAAACTTGCAACGCCCCTCCCTCCGGGCCGCGGCTCTCGGACCCCGCCCCGCGGAAAGAGGAATTAGTAGTACGCCCGCCACGGAGGGTCACGCGACGCGCTACAAGGTTGCGTCTCAATGCAGTCATGGCCGGTGAGCTACTTTGAGAAGCGCTCCGGCAAATATCCGAAGATCGGCTTGCCCGCAAGGCGCTAGAATGCGCAACAGCAGCAGCTATCTACGTAGAAAATTATCAGATACAATAAGGTCCATTGCAAAAGGCCGTGCCTTACTGCGCGCTATGTTCCCGCGCGCGCGATATTATAAAGGGAAGTTGCACTCGATCTCGACATTCGCTCTGTATTTCCACCATCGGTCACGGAGAACAATTTCGGAGCGTTGTGGCGAAAGAGACCTTCGGGGACTCGTCAGCAGCAGTAACTTCTCAAGAGGACGGGAGCAGTACGTTAAGTTCACTCGTCTAATTTGAAAATAAGGCTGCAGGTTATGAGAGCCTTTATCCGCAACCAAGAGGACGGCATGCAAGCACTTTTTATTCATTCGAAGTTACGAAGAAGCAAGCGCTATCCTTATCAAAAAAGCTGCAAGGCGAACGAAAAAATCGTCCGCTGTTGCTTTACAATGGATTTCTTTTTGTTTGGTACAACGCATTTTTTTAGTAATCTAAGCATGTGAAGCGACTTGTCGACAGTTTCTCTAGAGCCGATTGATGCCAGCGGACGCGCAGACGGAAACTACGATTCGGTACCGGTTTGGTGAACGCTTGCTCTTCATTTTTTTCCACGAGTGGAAAGCTTGCAAATGATGTTTGCCGAATGATGTTTGCCGAACTGGTTTGGCTTTAGAGCGTTCCGACGACCAGTTTCTTATAGTGACATTACCACCTTTGAATGGTTATTAACACGAAAAATCATTACGTAGCAACTGACCGCTTGCATTTAGTGTTACGAGAAGTTCAAGTTACGGGGGCGACGGCCGAGCTGCGCTTCGCTTTTCAAACTGTGCTATAGCACACATTTTTTGTACCTTCTTTGAACACTAAATATTTGTTTCGCTTTTACGTGTTGTTTATTGATACCCATAGTGGTATTTCCTCCATTTTCTAAGTGTGACTTATGGTAGAATTACGCAGAAAATTCGCTACCTACAGCATGTTTTTCGGAATAGCAAGTTTACAAGGATAAGAAAAAGAAGCGGTTGTTAATGGTGTGCGAAATATGCTGGTCATCAACGCTTTATAATCATTTTGTTAGCCACGAACGTGTGTTATCATGAAACATCGTTTCTGTAGTATTGTATCGTGTACAGCTAATGAGTGTGGTGACCTCTGCAGCAATTTTCTGTACACGATGAATTGTACGAAGATGTTTCTTGTGTTTGTGTAACCGACACAGAATGCGAACATTTGCAGTTGTAATTGTAACAATGCGAGATACGGAACTCGTGGCACGTATTTAATCCCTCCGTTTGCGATGCGTTGCTAATAAAATCAGTGAATAAAAACCACATTTTCCGCCTATTCCTTTTTCTTGCCCAACTAAAATTGTCCCGCTTCAGGGCGTGCTGGCTCGCGTGTATTGAACTCGGAGATTTCTAAACAAATGTTTTGTGCACGTGCTGAGAGTCGCAAGCAAATTAGCAACTGAAAGCTGTCGAAAACAAGATGTGCAGCAGCAACACAATCTCAAAATAAAAATGCGAGCGGTGTTGGTTCCCGCTTGCGGCACACAAAGACAGTCCCCGCCGTTGAGCGTATAGCAGGCGATAAGCAGCGTATAGCAGACGACTATGCGTATCGCAGACTATGCAAATAGCAGAGCGTATAGCAGACGATAAGCCGCACGGCGTCTCCTCCTCGCTCATCAACGAAACCATTCCCAAGCAGCATCAGTGATCTTTGTGTTGTTTTTGGTTTGCCAGTTCGGCTTACCAAGCACCAGGGGACGAATTGGCGCTAGTGACGCAATTCTCGCTTACCCCGGGGTTATACCAGCTGACCTAGCCGTGCTTTAATTCTGAAGGACGGGAGAAGTTGGTCTGAAGAATGCTACGCGCGTAAAAAAATATGCTGCTGCCACTTCAGCAATCTTATTGGCATTAACGCTAAATTATAAACGCCATAGACGAGATGGTAAACGTTAACGTCAAAGAACGTACCGGAAATGTCAGTTACAAGGTTTCTTTTTTCGCCTCGGTTTTATACGGGACACACTAAATAACGCTATAGTCCGGAACGTACACTCCAATCTCGAGTATTGGCAGTGCGAGTCCAGGCAATGTCATAACCTAACTGCGAGGTCATTGTTAAATAAAAGCATTGGTGTTCGAGTTACACAGCAAGCGACAACTATTCCGACGCTGCATCTATAAATGCCTGGTTATATCCTGCTTTGTCGGTGGCGTATAGCAGCTGGTTATGCCATATATGCAAACAACACAGTCGACACATTCTCCTTTGATCGACGCACACGTGAAGCGCTATGATGCCGCAGACATACGCAACGGCCTGCAGTACTGACAGGGTGGAAATCCCCACAGAAGCGATTCGGTGACTCCCCAATATCAAGCACGTAAGAAAACCCAGTAAAACCAAGGAGGAGACGCACGATTAACGTTTCACCTACGGAGCGAAAAGCACGCGGAAAAAAATTGAATATACCGCAGGTTGAATCTGCGAAAACGAAACTTGAAGAATGCGTGAACATCTCGTCCCTCTCCTCCCCTGCGAACTCGGCGCCAATCATGCCCAGCGTCTCAGCGGGCGCGTTTGCTTGCTTTAGCAAGCTAGTGAGAAACTCTATGTCAGCAGAGGCATTGGTTGCCCGTGGCTCCTTCTCTTTCCACCCGGAGTCGGACTGCGTTGCCGTCGTTCCCACCCCTTCGTCCTTTGCGGTCGGGCTGGACCAAAGCCTGGCGTTGGCTGGACTCGTACAAGCGGTGGCGGGCGTCACAAGACTCGTCGAGGCAGAGGCAGGCGGCGACCCGCACTTCGACTTCTTGTCTCCATGGCAACGTCGACAGAGTTGCTAAGGCAGCTCTCTCCACTCCGTCGTTCCGCGGCCATCGGTCGCTCGCTCTGTCGACGCGAACATTTCGCCCACATGCTCGCCTATTTCCCACGAAATAGTGCAAAGAAGACCTAACGGCGGGTGGGGGGTGCCCAAACGGTCGCGGCTAACCGCTTCGCTTTGAAGCGGTCGCCCCACGCGGCCCGGGTCGACGGTCTGCGGCTTCCCGCCTCATCTCGTCGACCGCGTGAAAGTTCGAGAAAGCGAACGCGCTCCGTCACCGCAGCAGCCAGGGTAGCGCATCAAACGTTGTTGTCGCAGAGGCCGCGTGGTATTTCCTTTCCAGAAGTGTCCCTCAGCCGAACAAAATGACGGAAAACTGTGGGACGCACTTCTGAGACCGTTTGGGCACCCCCTCGAGCCCCCGTAGGCGGCGGAACACCTTTCTTTACTGTTTAACGTGTACATAACCATTTAAGGCAGGCAAACTGATTGATCCTGCCGGCCGGCTCAAGTGATGCCTCATTGATCCGAATGACGGCAAAATGGACCACCAATTGAGTATCGCGGCTGCCTCTGGCGACGAACCCTTGTAGGCATACTGTCTGCTAGTGAATTGCTAGCCGGTGCTTGTAAATATGTTGCGACAGGGTACTGCGGCTTCTTGAAAAGCGCCAAACGAAAGGGTAAGCGTAACTTTGAATTCGAATAGGCACGGTCATACGGCGTGGAACAAGTTATGAAGGTCGCATTGAACGCACCAGCAAAATTACGCGCGAACATGCACGGCTCCGCAAATAATGTGGCAAGGATTACTATACTCGGTTACAACTTAAGAACGGCACCGAAGTGGCCGCTGTGCCTCATCACCGCAGCCGGATGTCACTCCGCGCAGCACAAGTAGCGCGTTACTGGGAATATTTTGAACATGGCACGAGCCGTTTTTGTATCTTTTTGGACCTAATATGCTTATAAACTACTGCAGCGATGACAAACAGAATACGTGAGACAAGGCAAACGCTATCCCGCATTCGTGGCAGTCTCCTTTCAAAACGCGCGCGCCCGTTGACATCCGGGTCCGTCGCTTAGGCGGAGTGATACCGTACATGAGCTGGTGCCGTTCTTAAGTTGTTCCCGAGTATACTTACCGAACGACCGTCTCTTTGCGGCTTTCAATCGCTACAAGTGTACGTCATGATATCGGCTGTTGAAGCATAGTTGCGGTAAATTCATCCGGTCACTCTACGAAGCACTTCTCAATTATTATGACAAAGCCGCAAATACCCCTTTGCGAGCGCTTACGAAGGCTTACTTTGTTGAGTGGTTGGCGCCAGCAACGCTGCACGTCCTGTTTAGGTGCCTAAGAGCACATTCAAATCCCAAACCGGCCACACTAAGCGAAGATACACATTTTGAAAATCAACCCGGGTACTCCTATTGATGATCTCGTATAATTTGAACCAAAACAGAGGCGCGCAAAACGGAGCCAATGCCGTCTGTAATCCTGCAGCGACGTTAGGCTTAACTCCTTTTTCCTTTCGTACCACTGCGCACGAAACCGAGCTGCAGCACGACTGAGTAAGATTCGCCGCATGCAGGTAAGTCGGTAATAGAGCTCGGTAGACTAAACGGCTGTCGCCAGCGTTATACACGAGCCCCAGGAGGCAACAAGGCGCTCGAGACGCCGCGTTAGGCCTAGCGACGTCCACGAAGGGTTTGTTCCGACCCGCGCTAGGGCTCCACGCACGCTTCGCTACCATCGTGGCGGCGAGAGGGCGCTCACATGTCTTGTAGTCGTTGATGTTGAGGGTGGCCGCGGTCGGCGAGCGCGATCCTCCTGCGACGGGGCGCCTGCCTCGAGACATGGTCCCAAGATCAGGCTGTCTGTATACGGCAGCCAGGGCTGCTTGTGGGCTGGGACGAGGATGGCGAGACACGACTCCCAACACCGCCGGTGGTCACGCCGCCGGTTAACGCGCGTCCGACGACGGCGAGCGAACCCTGGGCGTGCCGTTTGATGCGCGTCACTGACGCAGACAACGATTAGGCATCGTCTGCTACAGCGTTACAGCATGGGCCACCCGAGCGATGAAGTTTTACACGTACTAGCGGCGTCAAAACACGAAAATATGAACCTGAACACACAAATAGCGCGATTTCTTTCCATGGATTAGTTACAAAAAACAAAGTTGGGAAAAGTGGATTTCCAAACATACCAATAGCATGCCATTATATGAACTTTACGAATAGTATTTTTCAATTTTGCACGTTCTGGTTCATATTTTCGTGTTCGCGTTTCATATGACGCCGATAGTACGTCAGGGACGTAGCCAGAGGGGAAGTTTTTTTCTAGGCAGCGCGTAAGCGAGGGTTATTGTTCCTTTCGGCAAACTCCACGCTTCTGATAACCCATGACCTCTTCCGAAAAGAAAAAAAAAACAGTCTGGCTGCGGCCCTGGCGTACGAAAGCGTAACTAACGCCACCGAGACAGCAAGCGGGGCAACATGTTCGGGTACCATCGCCGGCAGTCAGCGGGCGCTACTGCGCATGCGCAGAGCGTCGGCCAGCTTTCTGGAACTGGGGCGGTATTCTCGAGTTTTGTCCCTTTTGCGTCCCTTTTCAAAAATGTCCCTTTTGGCGAGCCCTGATTGGCTAAAAGCAAAAACCGGAAGTGACGTAACGCAAGCGCAACAAACCTACTGCCAACGCCCACTGCTTAACCGGAAGTACGTCACGATGAAAGGGACTCAAAAGGGACGTTTTCAAAAGGGACAGTTACGAGAATACCGCCCCTGAACTGCACGGAGGCCTCTTTTCAGATGCGGTGTATAATTTCGGCACCGGAATTTATGTCCGCTATGCTGCGCATGCGCAGTGACGCTGGTCCGTTACCGCCACCGTACCGAGATTATTTCTCCGGGCAAACGTATTCGTGGTATCTCCAACCACTGGGGCTGCGGCTACCTAATGTTGAGCTAGCAGTAAGGTAGACGACGCGTATGCATGTTTGAAGGACTGGTTCTCTAACCTTTATAAACTACTTCGTTCTACCTAATTCTACGGAACCGGAAGCTCTCATCAGCATTTATCGTATAGGGTGACCCGGCTACACCACCATTGGCCGTAACGGAAGGGGCGAACGAAAGGCGTTTTCTAGGGGGGTCTCTCCTGTCTTCTGCTCAATGCAGCAATGACGTCAAAGAAAGTATTTTGTACTCACCTGCTTGGTTAATACAGGCATCAGGAAAGCGACAAAACGCGCACGCGCACAGCGCCTACAATTAGTGGGTGAGCAATATAAGCAAGTAAAAATTACCGGCAATGTTTAAAATCGCAGGCACGGCTTCCACCCAGCCTCGATATTGAGTAAAAAAGCACAGCATGTCAGCCCGACTGCTTGCAACAGGCACAGCTGCTTCCTACAGGTTGCAGGACACAGTATCCCAACTCAGTAGAAGCTACCCGGAAGACCTTCGCGAGATACTTGCGTCGGCTTAGACGCGGACCTCGTTGCAGCCGCTGGTTGCGGTTGAGAGAGATTTTGCCGGCGCAGTCAGAGGTAAACGAAGCACGGGTCGGAGAATTTAGAACTTATCGCTATGTGCGTAGCCAGCAGCTTTCAAGTGACTTGATAAGAAAATCCTAAATTAAATAAAATCAGCCGGGAAAAAACGGAATTTATGCTGACAGCCATATATATTCACGAACCCATGCTCCGTTAACTGTCGGTTGAACCCAACACGGTGGTCTTGCCCTAGCCACGATTGTAACGACCACAACGAAGAAGCGATATTCCACCGCTTGTGGCGTCCGTCGACCTGCGGCGTCCGCATGTGCGGCGTACCTGTGATGACGTCATTCGCGAAACGATTCGGTGCGCGGATTAATGGAGCGGTCCGCGCAGGGATCCACCCGGCGGCTGCTGCCTCCTCCGTCCCTAAGCGGGCAAGCTTGCAGGCGGGACACCGAGCGAGTCAATCATGAGACCGCTTCAACAGTCCGCGGGTGAACAGCCAGGTTTTGTAATCCGCTAGACAGGGTCGTCCGCATTTGACTGAAAGCGCGCTCTCTTTTTCGGGCGACACGTGCCTCCATGACGTAAACACCACCGCCAAGCCCCCAGTGGGGAGGTAGAAGCGATAAAACAGCGAATAAACGCGGAAAACGGCCGATGATGACCTTTGCGAGCGGAATCCCAATGACTGACAAAGCGGACATCTTTGCCTCGCTGTAATTTTAACGCATTTAGCTTTTTTCCTTGGCGCAGGCGGTTTTCCCCTTCCATATGCGCCCTCCCCCCTTCGCATCAGGTTGATCATCAGATATCCGCGAGCGTACAGCCAGCAAAATGTTACATAAGCCAGGCCCTTCACGATTATGGCAGAAAGTTTACGGAGATCTCTTGGCCGTGCACGTTATCGATTTTTCGAAAAACTAATACGAAATTTTTTTTCACGCTTTCAAAACGGGCAAAAACATTCGACTTGTTTCTGTTTCCCTGTGGAAAACAGTCGTAGGACAGTGATAAAAATACTCGCGGAGCAGCGGTCAAGGCCCTCCTGTCGTTGAGCGGTCAGCCAGTCGTCAATCAATGGGCCGCGGTTTGAAACCCGATCGCGCACGGGGAAACTTTCGCAACGAAACGAGCCAGGCAGGCGTCGCTTCGGCGTGCTTCATCCATTAATCATTGTGGACGCCCTCTACGACGAAAGAGGCCGCAGCCACTTTTCACTAGCGCCCGTTAAGTGCGTTCTTGTGTCGCGAAGCCTGCCGCCGATGAAAGAAGAAAGAACGAAAGAAACAGCGCCGAAGAAATGCGCGCGACCAACTTCTATCGAAATTCCGCTTCAAACGATACCGCAACTAAAAAGGTTTTAGCAGTCCACGCCCAACGACCCTGAAATTTCTGGGCGTTGTTTAAAAAAAGAACTTGTCATTGTTGTAGTCATTTGTCTTTGCAGCCAGTCACGGGAGACAGGCTATTTTCAGTGACGTCACGTTCATGAGAAGTTCCCGGATACTCGTTCCCCCTTTAACTGGCGGTATCCAGCACTGGCGCGACATTGGCTGGAAACACCTTGCAGACGCTGCGAGGACAAAAAGAGCGGGTCACGCAATGAAGGAGAACGCGGGAGATATAAACTTACTGGAGAGCAAAATCAAGTGTCCGATACCTGCACCGATGCCGCCACTGCGCGTGCGCAGAAGGCGCGAGATCGGCTGTGCGCACGCGCCCTGCTGTTAACACAGTCGACTCATTTTTTTTCTTTTTTTTTTTTTTTGACCAGTGCACACAAAGGAAGTGGAAAGGTTATCTGGATAAGTGGGGAGAGGAGGGGCAATCTTGAATCTTCACGTTCTATCGCCAACTGGAAGCGATCTTGCTTTATTCCCGTCTGTACCCATTTGAGGGGGTAAATGTGTCACGTCAACCCTCACACAGGAAGTGACAACGGGAGGGGGTTTCTGACGCCATGCGGGGGGCCGCAGGTTGCCAACGCCTGATATGCATGGTTCTGTGTACGTAGAAATGGGGGGGGGAATGCCTCCAAAACAGTCATGAAACGCAAGCGATGGCCGCCAACCAGAACAATGCTTTCAAAAGCTCTATGGGCCGTTTTTCGGGAATAAGTAGCAGCCTAAGAAGGTTGGCACAATATCCAGCCATCCGGTAAGGGGGCGCGGATGCACTTGAAAATAATTGCACAATTCGCCTGCGGCCGCTCCGGCGCTCGCCAATGCGCCCCAGCCCATGGAAGGCCAGCAGTGGCGAGTGACGCCACTGTAAACCGTGTACAGTAAAAGCTCGTTAATTCGAAATTGGTTAATGCGAACATACGCACTGGTCCCGGCACAGCCCTGTATATTTCAATGGGGGAGAACTCTCGACAATTCGAACGCGTCGGTACCCAGAACGGTTAATTCGAACTATATGTGATCCCCTGGTTTCCATCGCTCCTCGCAGAAAAAGTCGGTCCAGAGTGATGACAATGTCTTGAAAATCCAAACCAAAGAAAATTTACTGGAGGTGCAAAACAACGAAACAGAAAAACAACAGCCCGGCGCGCGCGCTACCAACAGCTTACCGTAATGAAAGCGCTTTTTTTTCGCGTAAACACAAGCAAAGTTGGGAGTGCGTTTATTACGTGGGGTAATTTTCCGGGAGCGTTCTCGGAGTGACGAAAGTAGGCCCCAACGAAAAACCCGATAACCTACTTTCCGCACTAATTATACGCGTACACAATTGGTAACAACATTCGTCTTAATTTGTCAAGCCTTCACTTCGTACATTCCTAAGGACGGTTCCCATACTCAACTGCGTACTCCAGAGCCTTTAACTTAAAACTGGCCGCGTAACTGCCATTTCGGCCCATCGCCGACTGAAAGGTGCAAGACGAGCAGAAAAGCAATTTAACAACACTATCCCGGAAAAAAAGTAGGGCTAGACGCTCAGCGGACTGAGTCGACTGAGGCTGCGTTGCAATTCGCGGACAACTTGGCAGACAGCCTACGAAGCCGTCTAACTAGACGTTAAAGGAATAAAATTGGAACGGCGCCGCGGTCCCAAACGCAACACCAGCGCAGGCGACAGCGTCGTAGCAGACATGTTAAAAAACGCAAGCCGCAGGTTTCGTAATTAATATTACCGTTGCTATTACAAATATTACGTGATTTAAAACTTAAAGTCATCTTCACCACTAGTACAGTCGGACACGGATATATCGAACACGGATATATCGAATTATTGTCTATATCGAACTGTCTGAACATCCCCTTGAAAATCCCTTGCAAAAGTATAGCGCTGTTATACACGTGTATCGAACTCTCGGTCACGGGCCCATTCGGTATATCGAACGCTGCGCCCCAAGTGCCCCTGCAAGTGCGCTTCTCCTTACGGGTTGGATGTGATGATGATGGCAACTTCTCCTGCCGCACTCGGTTTCTGGCATTTTTTCTGCATGCTTGAGCGTTTTTCAGTGGTTGATCGCGCAGGGGGACCCATGTACCGGGTTACGTATTTTTGTCCAAGGCCCACATTTCGGAGCCATGGTCACGGAAAAATGGATTTAGAACAGCCTTGTGAACTTATGATGCACAAGAAGCAAGCGAATCTTACAGATATTTTTATGCTGAAGTGTCGTTATCGTAGCGGTGTGGTTTTGAATTTACCGTGCTGTGAGGAACAAATCGGTGAGGTACCACTTGTAGCGACTTTCAAAAGCTCTCAGTCATGTGCGGAGTTTTCAGATACGCTTCAGATAGGCATACTTCATATTTCGAATTATCGATATATCGAACTATTCCGTGATCCCCTTGGAGTTCGATATATCCGTGTTCGACTGTATATTATAATAAAAATTTCAATAAAGGAACAAGTGCTTTTGTTCCAACATTAATACGCAAAAAGGTGGCGCTGGCGTCACTTATTAGTTTAGGACGGTAGCCTGCATCCTTGCTGACTTTGATGCCGTCTCCTCGAAGCAGTCTTCGTTGACTGCTTTGTTCGAATCGGAACGGGGCCCGCGAAGACGGCAACGAAGCCGTCTAAAGGGGAAATTGGAACGCAACCGTGGAACAGCCATGGCTGTCCTGGCGGTCCTATTGGCTGTCGCTAGTCAACTTCGCGGCTAAATTTGGCATTTCCTGTGACGATCAGCCGTCGTCGGCGCTGTGTATGAACCTCTTCTATGTCAGAACCTGTCCGCATGCTTTTGGTGTTTCTTTTGTTTTGAGTGCGCGCGGAGTTTGAGTGACGAACTAAATATTCCACTTTCAACGAGCCCACTCGACAACAAACGTTTATTGTTCCAAAAACGCCCTACCAGCCTGAGCGCTTGCTTGCGAGCAGGCAAGCCATGCCTGCTCTTTTGTGGCACCAGACCGGAAATAGACCCGTCCACGGCGCGGGGAAAAGGACGAAACTCCCCGGCCTGTGACATATGGAAGGCCGCCGAACAGAACGCCGCGCGCCGCCCCCTCTCCGGGAGAGAGCGCGCAGCTTTCGTAGCGTTGTCCGCGGTTGAGTTGAGAAGAAACATTTATGCGCGATTTTTCATCGCGCGTAGTTTCGGTGATAGTGAACGGATTTACAAAATTCTTGCGGGAGGAGATTGCTGGGACAATAGACTTTACCCCAAAATACATTCCGAGTAGTCGATAGTAAGTGTTACAGGGTCCCTTTAAGGTGTCACGTGTACCCAACTAGCCCAACATTAAGCCTTAGTGCCCACGCACTGTTTATCCGGGTTAAGCTCGCTCGAAGCGCGTTCTATCATTCCACCCAGTGAACTTGCTGGCGAACAAAAACTGTTAACACGGTTTATACACTCCGAAACATTAAGGGTTATTCAGATGGGGGATTGTAGCTAGCTTTTGGGAGCGAAAGCAGTGTTCAAGCCACAGCTGTGCCCGAAAGCCCGCTTTCCCGTTTGGGAAACTTGAACCGAGTTCCAACCCCAAGCCACCCGTTTGGCGAATCGGCTGCGACCTATAAGACCGAACAAGGTTACACGCTCAGGCAAAGTCAGAAGCGCGCAGTGAACGCAAATAACGTGAAAACGAAGCTATTTCCAAGACTATATATTCGCTGTCATCAACTTACGCAATCATCTCGTCGTGAAACACGTCTGCGCTAGGTGAGTCGTAATCCCAGTTCACTCCCCCTAGTGTATCTAAGCACGCGCTGAACGAAAAAGAAAAGAAAAGAGATGCAGGCGTAAGTTGTGCCAAGGGCCAGACACGAAGTAGCATGCAGGAGCGGGAGAGAAAGCCGCTACAATTTCCCTCTCGGAGGGCGGTTGAGAGCGCGAACGCGTCCACCAACTGCGAATGAAAAAAACGCGCTGCGCGACAGCGCCGGCGGCCCCGCGTTGACGGCGAGACGACCTTTGAAGATCAGTTCACAACGGCTCGCATCAAAAATTCAAGCGTAAGCGGATCAAAGGAGCTGCTCGCGCAGACACGGCGAATGTCGTCACGCCGTTCCGATCCTCCGTCGCCGCCACAGCTGCGCATAACGCATCTAAGATGGGGGCCGAAAGAGAAGCAAAGTTGGCAATAGCGGAAGAGGTGCAGGTAATCCGTGGAAATAGGCGCCCCCGATGCGACGACATTTTCATAGCCAACTACGCAGAGAGAGAGAGAGAGAGAGAGAGAGAGAGAGAGAGAGAGAGAGAGAGAGAGAGAGAAGGCACCCGAGGCGAGCCACGCGCCGAAGGGGGAGGCGTGTGACACTGAAATGAGGAGCCCGGGTTGCGAAACCGCGCGCAGCCAAACCTGGGATCGCAGCGGGGACAGCCCGACCGTGTCGGCGCTCAATCGAATCCCGGGGTCGGCTTTTGCTCTGACGTTGCCCCGAGCCTCGAAATGACGTCACAGTGACGTCAGAGGCCTGCCTCGTCCTCCGCGGTGCGCGCTTACCTCGGGTGGATGTGAGCCAGAGAGCCGCTTTATTGCCAGCGCTCTGCACGCCGCCATGATTCCGTTTTTTCCCTTTTACTCCCCACAAGGAGGGGAACCGTACGGTTCTTGCGGGGTTGGGGGACTGGAAATGTACTTGCGGGATGTATTTAGACAAAGCAATGGCGCCAATACATTAGAGATTCACTTCTCTCTTATCGAGCCCCCAAGAGGGGTAGGCGTTGCGAATGCCTTGGAGGGGGTAAAAGTAGCCTTTTGAGATCACTTTCTCTTTAGTGTCAACTGTCGCTTTAATCAACCCCTCGGGAAATTCGTTAAACGTCGTAAAAAGCGGAAACGATTTGCTCTTCCTACACTGCAATTGGTAGTGTCGAATTGACTTTGAATAACACGATTTTGTATACGGTCTGCTGGGCGAAGAAGCGTTTATAGAGAAGTGACGTAAATTAAATACCTGCAGCTCGACTGACTTCTTTTTACACATGTCTTCGTCTTTTATTCGCATTGTGAATAAAAAACGGCCAACCGAAAGGGATCGTGAAATCTCGACACGCTTACTTTCTTCCACGTATAACTGCAGGCGGGCAATACCGCGGAAGAAAGATTTTGATCGGAAGCGAGCTAATGCAAGTTCAACGAGGCCCTGTCGTTTCGATTCCCTGCCCACGCGCACCGATTTCGCATCGATTCCATATCCGCCGCCGCGCGCGTAACGCCTAAGGTCGGCGTTAGAATCGCGATCTATACGTTAGTGGAAAACGAGACGTACCCTATGACAGCCTGGAAGGCATTTACAACGGGCAAAAACTTACAAAAAAGGGAACGACGGAGACTTGTTAAGCTTCAAGAGGCTGAAAGACAACTTGCTTGCTAAATCGGCGATTGTACCGTGTCCTTACGTCTCATAGTGTGCCCGCCCACTTGTATCTTGAAACAGCCGAATAGGTGACCGGTAAAAAGCGCAAAGGCTCAAGGGGACGTCGTCTGCTCTTGCCACTTCCGGTTCGAGATCCCGCCTGGCCTCCCGTACGCCGGCGGCTTTCACGCGCGCGTGTGCGCGTTGTTTATTTCTCACAGAGTGCTTACCCTGTAGAGGAGCCCCTAGTATAATTCCTCGCTGTTATTCATTTAATGTGCAATGAATCAGCGTTTTATTTTTCGGTGGAAACAGATAAACAACAAGCACACACGAGCGTGAAAGCCGCTGGCCTACGGGAGGCCAGGAGAGCTCTCGAACCGGAAGTGGCGGGATTGTACCCATGTACCCATGTACCCATGAGCCTTTGCGCTTTTCACCGGTCACCTATTCGCTTATTTGAGGTGCCCTCACATGTAAAGCCACAGCGGCATCGGAGCATCAACTGCAGGAATTATTTTCAACAGATTGTGCATGTTTGGGTGCACCGTTTCCGATACGAAGTGCCCGGCTATATGTGGCACAGTTTCCAATTTAGGGTGCCCAGTTATGCCGTGCTGTACGCGATACGGTTTCTAATACGGGTTATCCGTTTATCCGGCACTGTATGCGGCAGTTTTCCAGTACGGAGCACCCGTCTATCCGGCACACACTGAGGCACACCTTACAGTACGGCATGCGCGGTTACCGGCCATCCGGTACTGTATGCGGCACAGATCAGGTACCCGGTTATCCGCTGCTGTAAGCTGCACAGTTTTCAGTGCGGGGCACGCGGTTATCCGGTACTGTATGCAGTACAGCTTCCAGTACGGTTTCCGGCATGCGCACTGCATTTGGGCGCGCATATCGGAAGGCAGCACCGATCGATTCCGGGGCACCGTACGTGGGCAGCGAGATTTGGAACGCGTCGCCTTTATAGGGATACAGCACTACGGTTCAGTCTCGACATTTCCCGCTCGCTTCAGGCGTTCTACTGGTGGGTGATTTCATTCAAGGTCGACAAAAGCGTGGCTGGTCGACCTCTTCAAATTGCTTGAAATTGTTCTGATGTCGTTCCCTGATTATTTCAATGTCGAGCTTATGCAATACTTTCCCCGAGAAAAATTTGGTCTAATTGTAAAATATTTTGCAACGCGACGAGGCGGACCCCCGCCGCTGCGTGCCCATGCGCTTCGGCCAACTTCGGACGAAAGAAAGTGTACGAATAAAACGGAAGATAAAAAAGGCAAGAAAAACAACACAAGCAACGCCCAACTCCTCGTACGAGCGATAGGTTTCTCGGCTTACGTATATTCTAGCTGATAAAAAAAAAGCGAAAGAGTACTACCAAAAAATAACGCTAAAGAATTTCCTTGTGTCTTCCCCGAGAAAGTTCTGGCAGCACTTAACGCCAAAAAAGGTAGTTACACCCAAACTCTGTATTGGTGATACCTTTTCAACTGAAAGTGCCGAAATCGCAGATGCGCTGACAAGTACATACTTCTGCTCGGTGTTCACGCGTGATGACGGTATCAGCCCGCAGTTTTCTAGCTATGAACACGTTATGCGTATTGGTGATGTTAGAATTTCAGAGTAAGGTGTCTTAGCGCTTTCGCTTAATATGGACGCAAAAAAAAAAAAATCGTCCGGATCTGACGGAATTCCGAACGCATTTCTTTCGCTGTACGCCGAGAGGTGTTCAAAATATTTAACCTTAATATTCGAGAAATCACTCATGCGCGAAACTGCCAGCCAATTGGAAGTACGCGAAAATCGTCCCCCCTATACCAAAAACAGGAAATTGTCTCTCCCCACATCATACAGGCCAATATCTTTACTCTGCGCATGCGCAAAAGTCTTGCAGCACGTAATTTTCCAACACATTTCCACCTTTCTAAACGAGAACGCAATAATTGATGCAAAACACAACATGGCTTCCGGCCAGGCTTTTCGACGGTAACCCAGCTCGTGGAAACAGTTCACGACATGGCAGTCGCTCTAGATAAGCAAATCCAAATTGACCTAATATTCTTAGATTTCGAAAAAGCATTCGACCGCGTCTCTCACTCCAAACAACTGCTTAAACTAAAACTTATTTTAAAAAACGACACGTTAGTTAACTGGATTGAAGCTTATTTGTCACTACGAAAACAATGTGTACAAATCAATGACACTGCATCGTCACCTGCAAATGTAGACTCAGGCATTCCGCAAGGACCAGTATTAGGAACGCCCCTCTTTATCGTCTTTATAAATGATGTTAGTGACATACGCGTCAAGCTGAAGCTTTTTGCAGATGACTGCATTTTGTATAACAAAATACGCAATTCAAGTGATCAGGCAGACAAACACCTCGCTATCTGTAGTACAAACATGGTGCTCTAAATGGCAGATGGCTATTAATTTAAAAAAGACTGTTTCAATGACCGTTACCCGCAAAAAGGATCCCTTAGTTCTCGCTTATAGCATTAACAACCACCCTCTATCCGTCGTGTCTTCTTACAAATACTTGAGGGTAATAAGTACACCAGATCTTAAGTGGAACGAGCACATAACATACATTGACAATAAAGCAATGAATGTGATTTTTAAGCCGGTCTATAGGAAACGCATCACCTGAACTAAAAATTTTGTCACATAAAACATTTATCCGACTATTATAAATACGCTTCCATTGCCTGGGATCCACAAACTCAAACCAACATCACTAAAATTGAAAAAATCCAGAGAAAATCAGCTAGATTTATTAACAATTCATACAGCTGGCGCACGGCGTCCCCGCCAAACCTTCTAAGAGCTTTGAGAACCTTGCAACAAGGCGTTACCGGGACCGAATGAAATTTTTCTACTTAACAGGTCAAACAGGTATAGATAAAAGTTTATACATTCCACCGGCCAGCCACCGCTGCACATGCTCCTATCACGATAAAAAGGTTAAAGATTTTTCATGCAGGACTAAGGCGTTTAAAAACTCTTTCTTCCCATGGAATGGAACGCACGACCCGCCCCAATTGTTGACTGCCAGACTGTTTTCATCATTTCTTTCTGCACTTTCAAATAAATCATAGCTTTCATCTCCCGTCTTTCCCGTAAAACCACGGCAGGGAAAAATATTTCGCGCTGATTATTGTGCAGTTTCTTGTTCGTTGTCTGCTATATCGTTTAATTTTTGTTTGCTTCCGAAGTAGCAAGCAAGAACATTTCTCTGTGCTGAATATTGCGCTTTTTTTTTTTTGTTTATTACCTCCTATCCTGTTGATCTGTGCCTGTACCGAATGCCCACTCCTGCCTAAGGCCTTGAACAAGGCTGGCAGTACTTGTAAAATAAATATACTGAAAGTTTCAGGAAGCTATTAAGCTCCGGCTCGTCCACAGGAAAGCGCTACGGTATTCGAATATCCCGCGCGAATCTCTACAGGCCTGATCGACACGCAGGCGGTGGTGCGGACTCGCCTTCTAATTCTTTTGATAAGATTCGGGCATCTCCTGGGGCGGAGTTCCGAGTTTTTTCCACTGCATGTCCGTTTCAAAATGTGCATCTCAAACGAGCCTTGACTGGTTGAAAGCGGAGTTCTGAGTTTTTTCCACTGCATGTCCGTTTCAAAATGTGCATCTCAAACGAGCCTTGACTGGTTGAAAGCGGAGCACCCCCCAAGGGGGCGTCGGTTTCTGAGCATGTAATTGGCCATTTTTGAAACGGACACAACCCAAAAATCCGTTTCTAGACTACTGCGCATGCGCAAATGAGTCAGCCTGTCGACTGCGCCAATCACAGCAGAGGTGAAATCCCGTAGTAAAAACGCTGCTCCCAAGGCGACAAGGCCTATACGGCGCCACTGCAGCAGCGCTATCGATACCCTGTAAGAAAGCGTTATCACTGGGCGAGAAAACAAAAGGGCACGCGATGCGGGGCACGCGAGGCACTCACAGGTGACGCCTCTCTGCCAGACGGGACCCGTGGCGGCCAGGAAGTTTCGGCCCGACCTCTTGGAGGCGAGCGAGGGGTCAGATTCGCGCTGATCAAGCTTCACGCCACCGGCCACGCTGCACCCCGCGGCCGAACTCGCTGCAGGGAACGCGCACGGGTAAGAAAACTGCAACCCACAGCGCATGCGCGGCGTTCCGCGCTTATTGGTCTATCGGCAGCAGCTGTGGAAGCCTGTTCAAAGACAACCCTCGAGCGAACATTTGCAGGCAGGCTGCTGCGCCACCTGCACTTGGTCATGACCCTTGGTCATGATGGGGGTCGTTGGGTCATGACCTTGATTTCTATTTATACCGGAGATCGAGGGAGGAGCGGGATGAAACGCCACTGTCCTTGAAGGGGAGCGGAAGCGTTACCTTATTTGTTCCTTACCGCCGAAGCCACGTGTAGAAATATGATTTTTTTTCGCCTAGTATCCCAGCGCGCACAGAATACACAAAAATGCCCAAAAGGACGTATCTGCGCAAAAAATGCATAATTGGTGACGTTGGGGCATATAATCGTTAATACTGTTACGCAATTGCAATAAAAACACAAACCAAATACAGCCCAACAGAACAACAACAACAACAAAAACACTATTGTGTAATAGCGAAACCTGGCAACCATCGTATGTCGTAAAATACTAAAAAAAGGCGAAAATTATAAAAATCCAAAGTGAAAATGAAATAACAAAATCGCGAAGGTTTGTGCTATCTAGCGCCTTCATGCGATTAACAAAAAGATACAAGCCCCCCCAAAATGTAAAAATTAAAACTCAAGATAAAGTAACAAGCACAAAGGTGTACCTAACCTAGCACCCTCACGCGAATAATTCAAAAACAAGACAATACAAACCGAAAATGAACTCACTAAATCACAGAGGTTGATTGATTGATTGATTGATTGACTGATTGACTGATTGATTGACTGACTGACTGATTGATTGATTGATTGATTGATTGATTGATTGATTGATTGATTGATTGATTGATTGATTGATTGATTGATTGATTGACTGACTGACTGATTGATTGATTGATTGATTGATTGATTGATTGATTGATTGATTGATTGATTGATTGATTGATTGATTGATTGATCGATCGATAATGGTATCCCCTTTGTAACGGGGTAATTAAGTGTCATCTTCCCAAAGAAACTAAAATACGCATGTTTTACGCTCTTCGCTAAATTCTAGCGCTGCTCTCAGGGCAGGCTCAAAATACTTTCTTCTGTTAAAGGTGGTATAGCTGTCCTAGGCAATATCCCTCTCTCTGCTTTTCGTCCACCAGCATTCTAATTTTCTCCTAGTCTCCTCGACAGCTTTCAAGTTTACTCCCTCAGGGCTTCTGGAAGGCGAATATTTCCCGCATGTAGATTTGGATGGATACATTCACATTTAAACACTGTGTGCCGCGTAGTTTGTTTTATTTCTATCTGCGTTGCTTCTTTTTTTGGTTATCATGGCTGTGTTTGATTCTCCACTGTTCTTCCCGTATTTCATCATTAGCCTTCTAGTCTTCCTTAGCCACTGCGTGTCCACGTTTTTCGTGCATAGGCCCCTAAAAAAGTTAGCTGTCCACCTACGTTGATCGATTGCTTACAACCTCCCTTCAAAACATATTTTACTCTGTGCTTGCCAAACTTAAAACGACGCCCAGCCCGTATCTCCCTGAACTGCTTCGTTAGTTGTTTTACCATGCGCTCCTAAGGCCAAACGGCCTACCGTTCTCTGGTTCCCTTCAAGGCAAGGTGGAGCATCCGATTTTAAGCCGATTACTGCATCCGCGAATGTGAGGTCCGGAACCATTATTCCTTTCCGCACTTATCTGATCGCTACTTCATATTTGCTACACACGAAGGAATCGAGTCTCAGACCAAAACAAAAAAACAAGCGAGTCGGCCCACGTCGCAGCGCTCTCCGCGCTGGCAACGAATAGGTCACACAACTCTGGTTCAGCACTCGTCAACTAGCACGAGATCACCAAAGCGTATCGCCTGGCTCGCCGGACTCTCCCTCCACCAGCGACAAGCTGGACAGAGCGCAGGCCGTAATCTGCGGACAACTGCAGACCGGAACCCTCCTAACGCCACTACTTCTACACAGACTGCACCCCGATGCCACCCGGACAGCAAGGGCAGTGTCTGCCGAAGGGAGACGGCTGCTCTAACGCACATGCGGTGGAATTGCAACGAAGCAAAGTCCGGAACCCTTCCGCCGCGACTAGCAGCGGCGCTGACATCCTATAGGACCAAGGAGAACGACTCTGGGCCGCCCAGCAAGCCCAAGAGGCGACAACGATGCAGGCTTCCGACTCCCCGCATGTGGGGGGGGGGGGGGGGGGTGGAGGAAGTCCCCCCGATGGTGACCCAGGACCGGTCGACTAGCGTGCGCGCACGCGCAAGCGAGTTTTGCGGGCTCATAATAAAGTTTATTCAATTACACCCCCCCCCCCAGAGCTCCATGTTTCATTATAGCTGCGTTTCGCTTGCTTCGCGCGAGTTCTTAAGTAGTTGTCCCCTTCGTTTATCCAAACAATATTTATATTCCTTGACTCTGGGTAATTCGGCATGCTGGATTGACACTGCGTCAGTGCTAGTGTCATTGAAAACCATTATTCCCGATTTTTCAGTGCTAAAATGTCACCCGAGGTCTGTGTCTTCCTCGCATAACATTCCCGGGATACTCTGTCGCACCACTTGGCCATGCCGCATATGCGTTAGGATGATTTTTTTTCCCCTAATTGATTTTCTTCCAGATTTTTTTTTCTAACCCTACCATGTAAAGCATACGCAGTATACTGTGCTCAAAGGGCTTTCCTGTTTCAGTCCTCAATGGGTGTTGACCTGTTGTGCGCATTTCTGCCCTTCCCATGTGAGGTGAACTCTATTATTTTTATACATTGCTATGAGGAACTGTTGCTATAAAATTGCTTTAAGGAACTATGAGGAGTTAACTGATCATTTAAGTCCTGGAGTTTCGGGACCCTCCACTCCACAGCAGCTCTCTGTTTGCGTTGTTATGGTCCTTTAATGTCCAAGATCGCAATCCATAATGGTCTATTCTGATTGAACACACGTTATTCAAAGGAAAAAAAGAGGGAGAGAGGCCCCCTTGACATGACCGGTCAACAGTCGGAAACGGGACAGAAAGTAAGGAATCAGGAGAACAGGGAACGAAAATCCCCTAGAAGCAGTTTTCGCAATTTCAATGCGCTGTGTTATCACGAACAAGTTATCATCCAAGCGCCTGTCTTCCTAAATCCATTCTGCAGTTATCCAACGATTTCATTTTCTTCCATCTATGCTTGAATTTTATTTTATCGCCTGGCCATAGTCCGGCGCCCTCACGCGATTAACTAGGAAAGAAAAAGAGGAAACAAGGCGCTTGGGTTGGCGAGTTTCTTTAACGCCGCCAAGCAAACGCAAGGTTGGTGAAACGGAAAAGCGTCCTAAGAATGACTACGCATTACCAGACAATTATCGGAATTTCTGCAGCTTTTTTCGTGTAAGCAAACACCGCGAGGGCATTCGCCGTCGGAATAGCTACCACCCCTATTTTGAAGGGGGTCGCTACCGACGCTAGTGCCACCCCGTGTCTGACGTCGTGCGCACAGTGATGAGAAAGCGATCATGTGCTTCAATGCCTCTGTCCGAGGGGTGCACTTCAACAGTTTATTTTTTTTCCAGACACTAGTGCAAGCAATTGAATAAAAAGCGAGGACACACGCGAAAAACAATGTAATTAGCAATGACGTTTCGGCGCAAGCCATCTACGTTGTAAACAATTAAGGCCGAAAGGGGCCGAAACGCCGTTACATCGTTCTTTCTCTCATGGTCGGCAGCCTCCTATTGCCTTCACTGATTCTTTTCGACCATAAAGGCACCCGTCGAAGCCTTCATCCCTGTACGAGTTTATCCAACTCGTACAGGGATCGCACGAGTTTAAGCAAAACAGCTACCCAAATGATCATGTTCGTTTCCAAGGATTTCGCCTGAACACCCCGTTACAGTCTGGCTATGGGCCAAGTGCGACTATGGTGGGCGCGTAGCAACCGCGAAGACAGTAATCGTTCTTCGCATAACAGTAACGACGCCGTGACTGCTATAGACGCTTCTTGTAGGCATGATTGGACTGAAGGCGGTGACCTCTCGCCGCGCACTGCGCGCTCAACTATAATTTTGACCACCTCAATTGTATAGTAAGCACTAAAAACCATATTTTTCTTCAACGTTTGTAGATGGATCTACAAACGTTGATTTTGCTTTGTATATAGCGCTGGGTGCGACATGTAAAATCAAACACAGAAACAATTTGCCACACCGTTTTACGCAGCTTTTTTTGACGGCAAGACAAACGAAAACAAGTAATAAAGCTATATTTAGCGCATTTTTTTTTCTGCTGCAGCAAAAAAGAACACAACAAAAAAACAAACGCGCTCAACCTCGGCGAAAGTGCGGTCCCCATCCAAATGAGTTTGTAGCCTTCACGTAACGGCGTACCACACAGCCCAAGTGCCGCAGCGCCGGCGCCCAAACCATTCGTCTATTCTGACGGAGATGAGAACAGAAACCTCTATGTGTCGAGATTTCGGCACCCGATACAGATACCAAAGCGGTCTAAAACAATCCCCAGCCCTCCGCAATGGCGCGCCTCATAGCAGGGGTGTAGCTTCAACGAGTAAAACCACCCAAATTAGAAATTGGCTCATTGCAATCATTCCACACACCGAGCTGTTTACGCTCAACTCGACGGAAAAAGAATACACTCTCGCATGACGCCATAAACCCCAGTCGGCCTCGTGATCTGCGCCGAGACCCAATTGCAGAGCGACTCGAAAGCCTTCGGCATCAGATCCGAAGTTTCCAACCCCGAGAATGTGAAACTACCTAACCCCGATCATTCCAGCCACTCGGGTCGACTTGATCAAAAACACACACTTTCGCACGACGTCATACCCCCAGTCGGCCACGTCATCTGCGCCGAGGCCCAATTGCAGAGCGACTCGAGCGCCTTGGCAGCTTCGGCACCCGTTCCGAAGTAAGTCGCCAGTGCGCGGTCAGCACCAGTCTTGCCAGGATCCACCTCGGCGAGACACCACGGACAGGAGCGACCACATCGGCTAGCACTTCACTCGGAGACCTTCAACCACCGCGTTTCGGCGTCTTCATACACAGAGCAGTATCCAGCGTTCGCTTTAAACGACTGATTCCGGGCTAAGAAGCGGGGAACACTCACAGAACCACACGCGGGAACACAGGCAAAGAAAGACGTACACCCCGCAACGGGTGCTCAGCCCAAACTGCGCGCACCGAGCTCGCGCGCAGAGGTTCGCTCCAACGTGGAAAGCGAGGACATCATTGGTGCATCTGTCCTCGCCTTTTTTCGTGCAGCGCACTGCAGGCACTACCTGATCCAGGGACGTTCGAATCGCGCCTCCGATTATCACTCTCACTGGTCCCAATTCTCGCTGACAGGGGTGGTCTTCACTTGGCGTTTGGTGTAAATGAAAATAATCGTAGAGTTATCCTAGAATATAGGCCCTTTTGCGGAACTTTAGTCGGGGCTCGGCGTTGGCCCTACCGCACGGAACTATGGGTGAACAATTAGATACGCGGTGCGCAAGCGCGTGTAGCGGCGCATTGCTTAACGTGCATCCGGTAGAACTGCATCGGGAACGTGTGCGCGGTGCTCCAGGCCGAGCGCGCGTTGGCATCCGCCAGCGCGTCCGCCATTAACGAGCGATCGAGAGCTCCAGAGTATACCGAGCGCCGATCATGCGTCACACCGCCCCCTGCCCTTAGAAAGTCAAGAGAAGCGCGAACCTTCACTGAAAGTGCGCCCAATCGATGTTCAAACACCCAAATCGCAAACAATTTTGCGCTCTTTAAAAAAAAGACGCGTCTACGAACGATCTAAATGCATATCCGATGCGTGGTTTATGAGATAAAGGCATACTATTCTACTCTCCCTCCATGATCGATGCGTGTGTTGGTCTTATAGAACCGCTCCTTTTCGCGATTTCCAAGTAACCATTTTGGTAGAATAGGAAGCCCGGTTCCACGCACGAGCCGTGTGTCCAAAGATCTTATCAGAGCTTTTCGGTCGACCAATCTGTCTATGGAGAAATGCACTCGTTGTTTGACAGGACGCCGTCGGTCCCACGAGGGAAGTTTTCGATTTAAAAATTTAGCAAACTGGCAGCTTACCCGTGGCAAAACTAATCAAGTGTGTACGTTCGTTAAAACGAAATTATCCCTATTCCATTTCTGGCTCTGGTCAAGTTTTCTGTGGCACACACTGCAGCGCAGAGAGAGAGATCAAGTCATGTCCGATTTTAAAGAAACGCTGCTTATAACGAAGTCAGCCTTTCGCACCGCGGGTACTTCATTAAAACGCGCGTTTACTGCATTTATAAACTCTCTTCTCCGGCCCTAACTTCATAAGCCTAAGATTTTAGTAAACTATTTTCGTGGCCCACACCAACGTGCACAGAGCAAATCACATCCGCTTTCAACCAAATTCCGCTTACAACGAAGTTAGTTTTTTGTACCATGGACTTTGTTATGAGTGTTTACCGTAGTTTTAAACGCTGCTTTACGTCCTCATATAGTAGACCTAAATGGAGCAAGTCTATTGATTGATTGATTGACTGATTTTGGATGCAGGCAGGAAATGCCCACGCATTAATAAAAAAAATAGCAGTGGCTTAGCTCGGCTATGCCAGGATATATATACGTAGCGTGAGCTAAGGTTCAGCACCCGTACTCCAATTGGATTGGATTTCAATCCAACACAATCCAATTTAGTCGAATCCAATCCAATCTAAGCCAATCCGATCCGATCCGATCCAAACCAATCCAATACTTCTCGCGCTTGCGCAGAACGGCCCTTCACGGCACGCGAAACCGCTCAACCTCGGCCAGTGTAGCTTGCACTACACTGGCGCAACTTGCACTAGTGGTGCAAGGCTGGAGAAACAGCAGAGTTGGCGGCTCCTCTCCCTTCGTCGGATGCCCGGCTGTTGGCCCTCATTTATTTCCGAACTTGCCGCTGAAAGTTCGCCATGACTGGCAGGCCCGGATCGTTTCGTCCGCAGGCTTTAACACCTATCCCAAAGTGGGCCGCGTTAGCACCCGCGGCTGCACGTCCAAAGCCAACGCGCGCGCTACGAAGAACCCAAAGGAAATGCGGTGTGTCCGGAATGCGGTGATCGCTCATTAGGATAGACACCGGCTTCGTAACGCGGGGGACCCAGGTTCGACTCCGACCACCGGAAGTGCTTCTTTCCGATCGGCTGCACGTGCTTTTGTTCCTCGCCGCTGGGCCTCCTGGGCCCCTGGGGTGGGCTAGTGGTTAGGTTGCCGGTTTCACGGCGTAAGGGTCTCGGATGCCATTCCCGGGACTTCCCTAACCACATTTTTTTTTAGGTTTCTGAAAAGACTCAGCCTATAGTGTGACTACATCACCTCATCTAGTGACTCAGCCTAAGCAGCTCTACTGACGTGACTTCACTGCTAGGCAAGGCCAGATGTCACTGCTATACTACTTCGTCTGCAAATAGCAGTTCCGAAGTTAACCTGAATACACGAGGCAGACACAAGTTCAGACGTGAAAGGAGCCCGCGTGCGCGCTTCCAGTTGCTTCGGCTGACCCGATGATCTGGGTATAAGATTTTTGCAAAGGCGCCCACGAGCAAACGTTTCAAAAACCAAGCGAAACCAAAGCAAATACCTTATCTGTGAAATCGCCGAATTCTCACACGCCGTCGCGGGTCTGGATATCGCAGGCTTTCTTTTTTTCTTTTAAAAAGCACATCTCGCTAAAGAGAAACTTCATTTTAAGACCTCTGTAGTTATTTTATAAGTAGCTGGATTAGCAGGAGGTATAAACTCAAGCGTAAACGAACGCCAGACCTCAGGATGCGGAGACGTCAGCGAATCCGAGGAATCGCCGAAGTCAGTGACGCGAAGTCCCGGGCATCTACGGATAGCGAGCCGCGTGCAAGGTTGTGGGGTAAGGTAGACGAGAGCGTATACACACGAGGCTTGTGTCACTGACAGTCTGAGGGCAGCGCCTGCGGGGTAAACGACCCGCGCACACGCCTATCTCTCATCCAGGCTCTCGCGGTCGAGGCGCGCGCGGACGAAGGTATACTAATTACGGCAGCCCCACTCGGGCTTATCACGTCGGCAAATGACAGATAGTGAGCGCCGTAAACTGGAGCTACCGGGTACGGAATACAACCGGGAGCGCCCAAAGAGAGGAACTTGCAGCAGCGAAGAGTGCGAATAACCCAGTACAGTATACTACGTTAAAAAGAAACTTGCCAGGAGCAAAGACGCCTTACTGCATGTGTCATCATAATAAAGACCTCCCGACAAAGACCTCTCTGTGCTCACTTATAAACACTCTTTCGTTCTTTGCCGCTAACATCTCGCTCCTGGAACCATTGTTCTCCTTGCTCCACGAGTTGCACTGGGTCGCCAGATACTGCTCGTGTCGTCTATTTGTCGTGTACCCTTTAAAATGTTTTCACATAACGTTTTATGCTAGCATTCTTCTGACATTGACTGTTTGGGCCGCGGAAAAATTGATGAGAAATCATTTTTTTTTTCAGGGGGCTTCGAAATAGAGACGTCCGCAATTCGATAAACGTAGTATCCGAACTTATACCGAACTAAAATGAAGACGGAGAGAGAGAGCCTTCACGGCTTTACTTCCGACGAAAGGCAATAACCAGGAACTTGTCAACGGGATTGCACTATTTTTTGTTTCGAGACGCCTCGTAAGGACTCAACATTGCCGTGTAAGCTAGCGCCAAAATTAACTGTCGTTTTTAGTAGCAGTACTCTTCGTTAATTGGCCTCGTTTCTCCCCTCTCGTACCTATAAATGTCGGTATGGCTTTATCGCGGTTTGCATGGCCCGTTTAGTTTTGCAAACAACGTGAAAGCACCTTATTAATGAGCATAGGGCGCAGGCTAACGACTTTGAATCAGACCTGATCCACCCGATAGCCAAGGCGTTGCGCTGATAAGCCCGAGGACGCGCGTCCGACTGCTGCCGCGGCGGCTGTTTTTCCGGCACGGCAGAGGCAAGAACGAGGCAGCCGTCCCGTCGACATTTCAGCGCACCGCAAAATCTGCGGGTGGTCGTCCGAATGAATCCGTAGCCCTGAACCCGGCGCGGCACGTAGCTTATAGTTGTTGCTTCGGCGCGTTGAACCCCACTTAGAAACGTTTAAATTACATTTGCGGCCACCTCAATTATTGCGACCGGTTGAAGGTGTCAGCTGCAGGTTACCAAGCCCTGAAGGTTCTAAGAAACACGAGGTTACGCCTACATTGAGTAAAGAGGCATAGGCGCCTACCGGTACCACCCGAGTATAACCGGCAGGTTATGTAAGCAATAAGAATCACGAGTATGTTGAGACAATTTGTGACAGTTGCCATAAATTGTCGTACTGTTTTACGACGATTAGGATACGCGCCTCAAAGGGACGCATGAATGTTCACTTAATGGGTACAGGCGTCTACAGACCTCCTTCATCAACTAGTAAAGGCTGCTTCGAAGTACTCATCAGAGCAGAGCTTGTTTATCGCACTTGAAAATACCCCGGGCAGTTTTCTTACAAGCGATAAACGCACGCGTTCCACGACTGGGCTTCCTTTTGGTATACATTTAAGAAAAGAATGGGGGCCGACAGGGCGTCAAAGCTGCGCGCAAAAGCCAGCCTTACAGGCGACGAAGACATCGAATTGACCCCTTCCGTCACTTGTCAGTGATAGCTGTTCCAGGTGATGCCGCGAATAAATGTGACAACGGATCACACGCAAGGCACAAATGCTTACTACTGACGATTTTTTCTTGCTTCTGTGCTTCTCAGGCGGCTGATTCCTGTCAGATGTCATATAGCAACTCGACATCATGTACCTATAGATCTTCCGTAAATCGTTGATTGAACAAATGACTTATTATCTCATTACCTCAGAGGATTGGACACCCGTAGTCGAGAATGCTTTGGAGGCTGTAGCCCAGTTTCCTAGACGACGATAACGATACTGTAGTTCCCTTTTTAACAGGTGATCTAGAGCAAGTGGATCTGGCAAGGTTGCCAGCCGCCCAAGAACTGCACTCCTTAGACTAGCATTATTTGGGCGCCAGCGGGACACAAGGTATACGCAGAATCGCAGGGCGCATCAGAGCGCCATTAAAAGGGGATAACTGCCACAGCGAGCAGGCAAAGGATCTTGACGATAAGCGCGGACGGCGTCGGCTGTGGGAGTTTGAGGTCGAGGCCGCATGCAGTTCCTGCCACGGAAGCACTCGGGGATACGCCGGCAGATTACGCATGCGGACGGCGCGCCGTAAACACGACGCGTCCCTCCTGATATCGTCGCGTACGCGCACTGGAGCAGCTCATCGCCGGGCCGGCGGGCAATTGTTCGCCGCAGACGCTACCGCGAAGGATTTCCTGCGACCTCGTCGAGGTCACTTGTCCTTCTAAAAACAGTAAAGAGATAAAGAAAGAGCAGGATAACAATAGACGTTAAGCCGCTTTTCACGCTTACGGACAACGGTTAGGCTCTATGCAAATGGCTAATCATAAGTTTACTCTGCGTAGCGCTACGGACATGGTAGGATGTGAACCAGGAGAGAGGGTGTTCGCATGGAAGATTTATATGATCCAAGGCCTATTCCCTCATTAACGCCTCGATCGAGCGCCTCATCTGCATATCTGGTCGTGATCCTCCTCAGAGAACAGTGCGCGCCAAAGTTCAGGAACGGGTCGTTGATACCTACTGTCGACATTGAAAAGATCCTTCTTTTGTGATTTAGGCGTTCGACCCTCACCTCCAACACATATATCCACTCTCTCACCCACTCACCCACTGACTCACTCACTCATCACTTACTCGCAGAAACATGATGGGGAGACGACAATATGCCGCACGGAAGACGCGGTGCAAATGCTTTCAATGGCGCCGCTGCCAGCGCTTCGCCTGCCTCGAAGAAAAAAGAAAAAGAGAGGCCGCAAAAGACAACACAGGCGCGCGTGCCTATCTTGTTTGCCCGTCACCGTGGCAGCGCTCTCCAGCCAGCCTCGCTCTCGTATATTCGCCCCTCCTCTTTCTCACCCCACCTACGAGGAGGCCCCACTTTGCGCGCTCAATGGCTCTCAAGGGCGCATCAACGCACACGCGTTATGCCCATTCAGCCGTACCCTATCTCCTGTCAACATCCTATGAAAGAAATGCACAACATCCGGCATTCTCGCCAAGACAGGAGTGCGACACCTGTGCAGAATACATTTTGACGAAAGAATCCGACCCAAGACAACCGTCGAGTACAGTCCGGGCGACCGCCGCAAACGCCGCCGCTGCTGATGTCCAGTCGTTGGCCTCAGCCTTGCATGCCGAACCTCCTTCCCAAATGACGGCGAACGAAGGGCCGAGTGACTACAGTGAAATCACGCAATATTATAGACTGGAGAGGAAGATACTACCTCCTGCGGATCCGCAGCTAAGTAGAAAATAGGAGATTTACTGGAGACGTTTGCAGACGGGAGTTTTCCAGATAGTAAGTGGCATCCCAAAGTCGTCGATCCAAGGTGTAAGAAATGTAAGGGTCGAGCGGACCTCGTCCACATGGTGTGGACGTGTCCTTCGTACAAGAAACCGCACCGAAACGTAGCATCCTGGGAACCTCCGAAACCCAGCGCAAGATCATCGGTCTCGCCCTAGAAGCCGCCAAGTCCCAAGGGATACCGGCCGACTGATGGGGGGAGGGGGCACCTAACGCTCCCTTTTTGACTGGTGTGTAATAAAGTTTTCACTGACTGTCGCTCAGAAGCGAAGCATTCCGCTTCAATCAATCAATCAATCAATCAATCAATCAATCAATCAATCAATCAATCAATCAATCAATCAATCAATCAATCAATCAATCAATCAATCAATCAATCAAAATGTCACCCCTAAGAAAAGTTATAGGTGAAAGGTTGAGTGACGATACATTAAATCCCCCATTTCTGTCGCAAGGTTTATAACCTGTACAATGCAGAAATAAAGACGTTAAGAAAAAACAGACTCACGATTTACTTTGTTTCACGGTCTGGTTTTTCACATTCATGACCACTGTCAACATGTCCTTATTCTTCCGGCGCGACTGTTTTACGAGCGAACCTTTATACTTACGTCCACGGGAATTGTTTTGTCATCCACATTTTCCCGCTTTAACTAGCTCAATTACCTTTGCTGGTTCTGAGTTCGCTAGTTTGGCTGCGTTCTTCCGCTCCCTTCATCTGCCGTTTACTGGCGAGGACTGCCACCTCTGGCTGCTATGGAGCGCCCCGTGCTTTGAAACGCTTCTGAATGGGAAACTTGCTTACTTCAAGTTCGCGCTATGAAACGTCTCGTGCTGTGGGCACTTTCGAAGCAGAAACATTCTGCGGTTCACTGCATACCGAGCCGGTAGCGTCTCGTGGCCCGCAGTAAGTTTGCGCAAGGCGTGGAGCTGTGACGGTGAAAAGCTTGCTGCGCCTAGTATCGGCAATCCCTAGGACAACGCCAGGCCCGCGTCGCGGCGCTTAGTCGTTTTGCAGGCACAAATAAAGGTTTTCCTAATCCTAATCCTTGCACGAGAAGGGCACACCCCAATGGCACGCTGTGCACGACAAAAGGGGTAAGAACAAGTGCTCGGAAAGGGGGTTTCCCGAAGCTTGCTCTGTTTATTGAGAAACAAGGGTTGGCCAAAGACTTTACGCGCACGCTATCGACCGGAGCGCCGTAACAGCGTCATTACGCGGCGGCCGATTGCAATTTATGGGAGCGGTGAGTCTCTTATACGGGGAGAGAAAGTACTGTTGGGTAACGGACGATCGACTAGAGGAAAACGATGCTTGTGCAAACCCCTTAACGTCGCCCATATCTGGACACGTTTTCCTTACCATGTCTCACGTGTCGAGCGCTCCTCGAATTGAGAAAGAGGGGTGTGGCAGCTTTAACCGGAAAACTATGCGTTCAACCACTCGGAATGCCGCAGGCATGCAGGCTTCGCCTTGGCACCAATAATAAACGGCAAATGGGTGCGCCGAAGAGAAACATTCCTAGCATACAAAGTAAACGCTGGTAATGAAATCGCTTTATTCGAGTTCTTATTTTCTTCCAAGTTCCTTTTTTTTTTTTTTCACGGCCACTATTGCAGCGCATTGTAGACAGATCCCGCACGATTGAACGAAATTTCGCCTTTAGCGAAGTCGCTTTCTTATAACGAAGTCACTTTGGCTAACCATCGTTGCAAAAAAATCGCTTCACAAGAACTTCTTCGCTGTCCAAAATGCACTAGAGGGAAGCACCGCTTTCAGCGAAGTACTGCTCACAAATGAAGTTCCGGGGAGTTTTGCTAGAAACTCTGTACGACGTTTTTTTCCCGGTCATCCCTCTAGTGCATGGAGAGCAAATCTATACCTGTTTTAACGAAGCCGCTGGTAATGAAGTCAGTTTCGTGCGTTCTATAACGAGGGTTTTTACGGTAGTCGCTTTTGACAAGGTGAACCGACGGTCAGCGACCGGTATACCATAAGCCTAAGTGAACTCGAAACGCCATCTAGCCAGTCTCTTTGCAATCCATGTAGGATTGCGTCACTTCGCCTGCCGCGTGGTGCATCATGCGCGAATTATGCCGGTCACATGCATATTTTCTCGTCCCGACACGCATTTTCGCATGTACACCTTTTTTCCTCGAACGCAGATCAAGTTACGCAGGCGCCAAGAAATGCCGAGAGGGTCTAAGCGCTGCATCCTTGCTTTGATGCGCACGAGCTGACGTCAAATACCGCGAGCAGCGGAGCGTTGCTCGAGACACGTTGCGCATGCGGGTCAACGCGCCCAAAAGCGTGGCGAGCTTTCTTGAATTGCGTAAAGTGTTTGCCTCCTTCGACTTCAGCGCGAGCGACAACTTGGGTGTCGAAGAAGTACGCGTCACGAAGGTGTGTTGCAAGTCTCGCTTCTTCTATGCCTATAATTGTGGGCGCATAGAAGGCTGCGCACGCTATGTAGTGGAGGTCTGGGCATTCGTTCAGAAGGTCGCCTATAGCTATTGATACGAAACACCGGCACGTCGCACTAGCGTCTTACGTGGGATTTCATTAAAGCGAAGCTTGCGTTCTCACTGATTGCGCCTGCGACGCGAAAACGGAGAAAAAAAAAAAAAAAGGAAAACACTTCCGGTGGCGGAAATCGAACCTGGTTCTCTCTCGTTATGAAGCAGGCATCTATACCATTGTGCCATTCCAACGTGGTCCAAGCGTTTTGGATTTGGAGAGGGGGCCCCAATGGAGAAAGCTTCGCGTTCGGCCATTGTCGTTGTTAGACGGAGGGTTGCCTGATTTTTTTTTTTTTTAGGGGAAGAAAGTGCAGGGTGTATGAAAAGATGAAAAAAAAGAAACACAAGAGGAGATAAAAAGGAAAAATCATGCGCCTCTCTTGTCTAATGACGATTACGGTTGAACGGGAAGCCTTCGCGTAAGGGATCCCTTGGCTGTCGTCGGAGTTCGGACTGACTCGCAGACGCTTTGGACTTCGACTCGCTGAGCTTCGACTTTGACCCTTTGCCATTCCATTTCGCACAAACAGAGCTACGCGTTCAACTTTCGTCGTCGTTAGACAGAAGGGCGCGTGATTTTCCTGTCTAAGTTTGCACGTCCACGCACCCTTCTCCAAATCCCAACTGCTTCGAGCGTGCGGCAATGACTCACTCGGGGCGTCAACTTCTCTATTTGCAAGCAAGCGGAGAATATCGAGCACGTTTTTCTGCATTTTTGGGCGGCCGTCTTATTGTGGGATGTCCTTCAGAGGACCATCCACAAGGACTTTCCACTGCATCCCCACGGCATACGGTTTTTGAGTGTGGACAACGAAGAGGGGGTTTCCTACGATCTGGTCATGTTGTTGGGCCTCCACAGCATTTGGCGTTCGCTCATGGCGTGGCTTCACGGGGACGTGGACGCGAGGCCGACAAGACAGTATTTTATAGAGAGTGTCACGCAATTCGTGGAAGTGCAAAAGTCTATGGAGTGCCTTCCTGAGTGGCTGTCAAGGGTAGAACCCCTGATGGCACTGAAGGAATTTTAAGCGACAATGCCAGCATAAGTCACGCTGGTAGCCGAACGCGTGATTCTGTACACCTTTTGTGTTCCCATTGTTAAGTAATGTCGAAGACCGGCAATAAAGGAAAAAAAAAGGAATGGCTCACTCGATTGACGCCGGCTACATAACGAGGGGGAGCCAGGTTCGATTCCCGCCACCGGAGGTGTTTTTTTTTTCTTTTCACTTCACCCACGATCGTCATCATCGTCACAGAAAGTTTGCTTTCCTGCAGTGCGTTTTCGACGCGACATAACGCCTCCAGTGAGACATAGGACACTTGGCTTTGAAAGCCAAAGCTTAAGATTTATTCAAAATAAAAAGTAAAGCTTCGGGAGGACGCTGTACTCTAAAGGACGTTCCGATTGTTTTGTTCATTTTTACCTTCAATAAAATTGCAAAATAGTTGATCGAAGTGGTAAGAACGTACAACGAAGGTTGGTGTGCAGCTGCGTGCGACTCGGTCAAGTCGGCCGTCCCTCCCCTCACTCTCAAAAAAAAAAAAAGTTGCAATCCTTCTTTTTCTTGGAGAGTGAGAGAGAGGGGGGGGGGGGCAGGGCAGACGAGCCAATTAACACTGCCAGTCATCAAACAACGTGCGAGTTTGAGCGAGTCGCTACTTTACTGAATATGCTTACAGCACGAACAATTGGACGAAGGACGAATAGAGTGCACACGGACAGTGCTTGTACGTCCTTCGTTTAATTGTTCGCGCTGTAAGCACTAATTCATCAAACAACTACAACCGATAATTATTTTTCCGTAACAAGCAACTCATCAACCCTACGAGTCTTTGTAAATGGTCTCACCACGATGGTCAGCTGTTTTGTAATTCAACGGGGACAAAAATGAATTTTATGGCATTCTATCGATTTTTTATTTTTCTTCTTGTCCCGTAATTTTTCCAATTTTAACGCCATTTCATGTTTCCCCCCCATTTTTTTTTTTTTGACTGACTCCCAGCCCCCATAAATGAAGTGGAAACGAGAGGCACACGCCAGCGTTCAAGAAACGCGAAGAGAAAATGATGCCATAGCAATTCTCGCTGATGCCGTTAACGATAACAATAATCAGGAACAAAAACGGTCGCATCCGCAGAACTTGAGAGCGCGTAACTCACTCAAGAATGGAGATCGAACCTCCAAAGGAAAATCGGCAAAGGAAAATCGGCAGTGATAGGCGTTTTCGTGATGCTGAAAGCGTTTACGCGGGGTCTCCGCACGTTTCGGAACCAGGGTCGGGGGAGAATGTGGCAGATCCCGATATCGAAATTAGGATGGCCTGAGTGCGGAGAGGATTGGTTGTGATATCAGTCTCGGAAAGTGGCGTTTCCCTCAACTCTACACTAGCCCAGGTGGGTGCCATCATGACTAGATGCTGAGGAACACCGCAATTTCATTGCAAGGATATTTTTAGCCTACACTGGTACACTTAGTGCCTACAATGGTGGTGCACTAAGTGCAGGCTCTTCATGGCAGGATGGCGCTAAATCGGCCGCACTGGTGTAGCCAGTGGAGGTAGACAAAATCTCCACTAACACAACAAAGGAACGAGCACCGCATCATTGCTCCGTGTAATACAAGCGATGCACAATCACTCGCCACATACCCTTCAGTCATATGCCAGTGTTAGAATTATGGCGCGCGAAAGGGGCAAAGACTCGAAGGAGACCGCAGACAGACAGAAACGGTGGCCCACTCGCCACAAGTTACTCGCAGCTGACAGCGAACACGGAAAGGAAATAAACGGCTGGTCCACTACAGTGGCAGATCAAGTAATCGGTGAGCAGGGAATACCTCTTGCCTACGAGACCGCCTAACCGCCTGCTCGATCACGAGTCGCTTAAGAATCGCCAAGCGAGCCGCGACTGCCCCGGCGAAATGCAGACCTCCGCGGAGGCTTTTCCCTACAGGGGCGCAATCCAGCCGCGCTGAAAGGCGAGCAAACGTCGGCTGCATCCGGTAAGGCGCGCTCGCACAAACAAAGCGGCGGTCAGCTGAGTACCGCGTTAGCGACCAACGGTTCCTCCTCTTACCCTCGCACAGAGAGAAAAGGGCGCGAAAAGACGGACGTTCTCTTACAGTGCACGGAGACCTGCGAGTCGTCCTCGGAGGCGTCGAGCGAGCTGTCGCCGGGGCTGAGCACCTCTGGTGGCTGCGGCTCGCGGATGTGGCCCCCCTGGACGCTGGCAGGCTGGGGCTGCGGCTGGGGCTGCGGCTGGCGCGTAGCCTGGGCCGGGCTCGGCTGCTTGCTGTACGTGTGCTGCTGCTGCTGCTGCTGCTGCTGCTGCTGTTGCTGCTGCTGTTGCTGTTGCTGCTGCTGCTGTTGCTGCTGCTTCAGCAGATGTCCCGGCGATGACAGTCGGCTGGAGGCGGCCGAGGCAGTCTTGCTGGAAGGCGCGCTCTTCTTGCCGGACGCCCGCTGGTCAGGTTTGGCCTGGCCGCCGGAGGCCGGTGATTCGGGCTTGGTCTTGCCGAACCACTTGCGCATCTTGCTCACCAGGCCGGGACGCGGGGCCGCACCGCCATCGCGATGCCCCTGCCGCCGCCCGTCGGCGGCCGCCTCGAGCGTTCCAACGGCCAGCGCGCCAAGCGGCCCGTGCCACCAACCACAGCCTTCTTCTTCTTCCTCCTCTCGCTTTGCGCACCACTAGGCCGGCTTCTAGCGCTGATCGGGGACAGCGGAAAAGGGAAGCCGAAAAACTCGGGGCACGTCTGGAATCCTCACTGATCACGGATGCGCTTCCTCTTCGCCGCAGGCTCTGCCCGACTTCTGCTGCTTTCGTGGCGCTTTTGCCGGCGCTACGCGGCACTGACCGCGACTACTACGCGCTCCCCGGTGCACCGGTGGGAGGCCCTAGAGGAATCCGAAACGGCAGTCCGCCTCGCCGCGCAGTTGCACCCAGGCGCGGCCACACGACGGCACGGGAGGACCCAACTTTCTTCTCACCTCAGATTTACTTTGGGTTTCTGCTGCGTTCTTTACCTGCCTCGCCGCCAGATGAGAGGGCAAGCACGCAGGCCGCGAATGACACCTCTTTCCAGAACCTGTCCCGCCGTGGGTCCGAGGTCTTCGGGCTTCGCCGCGGCCGTCTAGTTTTTTTTGTTTTTTGTTTTTTTCGTTCTCTTCTCTCGACGCGCAGCGAGGTTTAAAATGCTCGCTTTAACACAGGATGCGTCGTCCCCAACTGACGATTATTTTGCCAGGCCTCGGGCCGGACCACAAAGTTCATTCACGGGTTCTCACCTTGACGACACAGCGCAGTGCACGCAGCCCTGACCACTCACAAACACCACACCCGCAAAGTAAACCACCAGACTGCTCTCTCTGTTCCACTAGCACAGTGGCGTCGCCTCACAAGCACGCACCAGACGTGGACACCTGGACGACAAAGCTGCACGTTCCACTGGCCGCAAGAACGAACAGAAGATATCGGAGTGAGTCGTCGCTCGGCGCGATGTGGCCGCTACAGCACGCAACGAGTCGTGCCGTCGAAGCGATGCCGACCAGCGGGCAACGCAGGACACGATAGCGGGGAAATCGAGAAACAGAATACTAAAAGAAGGAAACAACAGCAAAACCTTTGCCGCGCCGCGCCGCCGTAGAGCAGTCGTTCGCAGCGCCACCACCTCAGTTGTCGTCGTGTGCGCTTACACGGAGTAGACGGGGATGTCGCCAGGAATCCTAATGCGGCGACGAGGAGGAGACTCCGATAGAGTTCGCTTCACCTTGCGGCGCCGATGCTCCGCGACGAGCGAGTCAAGGTTGCGTCTCTGGAAGCCACAACGTTTGCCTCGGCTCCCTTCTCGCCAGGGAACGAATCGCAACCCCCGCAACACGTGCGAAAAAAAGAAAAACGAAAAAAAAAAAACTTCAAAATCACGAACTTAGCGGTTCCGTTCTTCCACAGTTCCGTTCTTCCTCAACGCCGGCGTGTCGTGGCGGGCTCGCTGCTTCCGGCGGTAACACAGCCCCGGAAAGCTGCGCTTACAACGTACAACTAGCGACGACGTAGCAGCTCAGCTCGGAGTTCGTCGCCTTGGCAGCCGATTTGTCTTTGCGGGTGCGCTTGTGTAACTCGGATACGGCGGCGGCGGAGTCGGCGCTTATCGGAGGCCGACGGCTCCTCCTCGCAGCGGCCAATGGTGAAGTTGTCGGCGTGACCCCGTGGGGGTGGCGGGTGAACAAAAAGGGGAAACTCCTTGGCGCACGCACGGCGGCGAGACGCAGCGGCGGATCGTTTGCGACGGCGTCTTCTCAGCGGCAGCAATTGTTCAAACGAGGCGACAGCGACCGTTGGCGTGCGGAGCGCGAAAGCTGGCGTCGGAAAACAAACAGAGAAAAAGAAAAACAAAGAGCAAACGGAGACGCGCCAAGAATAATGACTTGTCTCGAGAAACGAAACAAAACGCGGACTGGGTGTATCGACGCCGGGGAGGTACGTATACACACAAGAAACACACCGAGTTCGCTCAAGACATTGTCGCCATGTACATCGGGACTTGCCGAGACGAGAAGCGCGAGATCCGCGGCGTCTCACCGACAGCCGACGTAACGGGAAGCGTGTACTCGAACAAACAGACCACGCTTTAGTGGTAGAAATTACGCGCATGACATACAGAGAGGCGACGTTAGGTAAATGAGGAAAAATAACCCGGAACATCCTTCAAGATAACTTTGGTCTTGCCCAGTGAAATGCTAGCTGCCACGAAATGAAAACCGCAGGCCCCCGTAGCGACTGTGTGTCTGCACACCGGCACGCCTGGCGTACGCTCTCACGAGTGGATCTGTGCACTTAGCCAGAACGCTCATTTCCAGATTTTTCACGAAAAATGCCGACCTATATTAACAATGTAGTAAAAGTATTGCACAAAAATGGTATTTTGCACAGAGCAAGGAGTCGACAAACAGTGTAATTGTAACCATACTTTTTCACAAAAATAAGTAGTTCGTGTGAAATTCGCTCTCAAAAGGTACCAACTTAGCTTCTATGGTTCTGTAACCTGGTACAGCAAAGTTCTAAACTTGAAACTGCTTAAAAAACAAGCTTTCGCCTTCAATGCCAGTTTTCATTGCACGGAAAAACTCCACAGAAAGCGCTTTTAGAAGCCCTGTGATGAGCCAGAAAGCTGTGCCCGCGCGCAAAACTCAAAGGAAATGAGTATAACAGGGTAAAAAAAAGAAAGATCTATTTCGCGCTGAGAGCTTACAAAAAGTTGGTTTTACGGTCCGTTTTGTGCCCGCACTACGCGGGTGGGTAGGACGCTGAATTTCAGCTGATGCTGACCTCCAAAGCGTATCAGCGCGACGCGCAGTCGTCCGATACATTATCTCCTCGGCCGAGTTTGGAGGGGACCTGCTGTGGACACATCCCATATCGCAGCGGCTCATCGTCTATCAGCACACGGTCGGTTATCTCCGCATTGCACCACACCCCCCCTTTTTATGTTCATTGTTTGTGAGAATCGCGAACGCCGATGTCGTGTGCTGCACTCAAAGCAAACGCATCTCGAGGAGTCTGTCGAGTACATCGTCCGTATTGGAGCCTTGTTTTAGCCCCTAGAACCCACGTCAGATGCAATCAATCAATCAATCAATCAATCAATCAATCAATCAATCAATCAATCAATCAATCAATCAATCAATCAATCAATCAATCAATCAATCATGAAGACTACGCACGGGTCTTTAGGTACCGCATTTTAGTTCGAACGCCTTGCGCGAGGTTAACATATGGCCGCTCAATGCAAATGGCGTCGAACATATGGCCGCTTCGCTGCAAATGGCGTAGAAAGACGATAGCCTTGTGCCGCCCTGCCGCATAGCACCCCCTCCCCTTCCAACCCCTGGACGCACTGCCCCCTTGATGAATGCAATGGAGATCGGCTCAATTAAAATATCCCGCGTTCGCACTTCCCGCGCTCCATCAGTTGGGACCTTTGTTTACAGTGTGGTTAGATCAGCTCGAGTTGAATCTTTCACTTCTTATTTTGGGGGTTGGACAGGCATACAGACCAACCAACGTGTTCGCGTTTATAGGCAGAGTGCATCGTCTTTACAAGTTGTCTCATTAATTACCTGCCGCTAATCTCACGATCACGACGGCGCTGCAGTAACATGCAGTCCTATCTCTTCGCTATCTCGCTATCTCTTCGTGCCGCTGCCGTCAGCGCGCAGCAGTGAAGTGACCGGCCAAAGGACGGCCGTGAACGTTCGTAAGTGAATGTTTTCGGTAAGGCGGCGCAGGGCAACAGCGCATGCGCTGCGCTCGAACGATGTGAACCGCGCGCACCATGGTTATGGCATGGCAAAACGTTTGCATCAGGCGGTAAAACAAGCAGCAATTCTTAATCCTGCGTCTTGAGAAGTGACCGCTCGCGAATGGGAAACCCGCGCTGACGGCACACGCCAAGCGGAAGGGTATTCCGTTCACCTAAAGATGGGTTATACGGAACAGCGGCTGAATTCGGTGGAAATGCAACTTTTTACGGAACACCTTCCGATGGGTTCCGTTTCACAGCACGGGGAGGGAAATTCAGGTGGGCCATGCAAGTTACAATTAAGCTTGTTCTATTTGAAACAACTTGACTTTGGTAGCTCACTCAGCTTCGTTCCAGCAACGGAAAGCTTTTTTTTAATAAGAAAACGAAGAAATTTGGAAAAAGCCGCCGCGGTGGCTCAGTGGCTAAGGCGTTGTTCGGCTGAGCACGAGGACGCCGGTTCGCTTCCCGGCCGCGGCGGCCGCTTTTCTGATGGAGGCGAAAAGGAAGAACGCCCCTGTGTTCGAGATTTTGGCGTACGTTAAAGACCCCCAGGTGATCAAAATTAATCCGGAGCCGTCCGTCCACTACGGCGCGCCTCATCGCCTGCGTTGCGTCGGCGCGGTAAACCCTAGAATCAGTCAATCAAGTGACGGAATATGGGCAGGAGCGACGCATCATGGACCGGCACCAAAAGGAAGGAAGGAATAGTACAGGAAAGGCAGGGAGGTTAACCAGAATACTGTCCGGTTGGCTACCCTACTCAGGGGGAAGAGGAAATGAAAGGGAAAGAAAGGACAGCGGTACATATTAAAGGAGAAAATGAGAAAAAGAAAAGTAGAAAAAACACACGGCGTGACCAGGGAACTATAAAGGCGGTACAAACAACGCACACAACCAGAAAATGCACAAAACTAATACGGTCCACTGATAAAATGGGCGAACTAAGGGCACTGCACTATAGTAATGTCCCTACAATCGTTCAGACAGGCCCGTGTCCTTCAAAAAGAGCATTAGGGCTTTTATAGCCTTTTCGGCCTGTGTCGGACAACGCCTATGGCAGCATTCAAATGATACGGCCGAACGGAACTCCCGAAGCCCCACTGCAATCTACCAATCATGCTGCTTGGCGGTGGCGTAGGTCATCGGCCGCCAGTCGCACAACCAAGATTCTGTGACGTCTTAGGGAAATCGCCGGAGAGTGGCCGGGGAACCACCACGGTTTCTTTTAATACCGCGATCATTTGTTCGAAGTTGGCGATAATATTAGCGTTGTTGTTACCGAAACAAAACGGCCTTCGTTAATGAACCGAACTCGTAATTCCTCTTCGCGGTTCCTTTATTAAACAGGCTTTGCCTGCTGTGCACGCGCTTTCTTTCTCCCGTGCAGGCCTCACTGCAATTTTCGACAACACGACGGCCCACTCAGAGACGCCGGACAGACAAAACTTGCTCAAGGGGAAAACAATAGACAGACAAAACTTGCTCAAGGGGAAAACAATAGCGCCTGTAGGGGCCGCGCTGTATACTACTGAGTGTTGCCGCCTCGGCCCGACCATCCGTCGCCACACCGGCCTCGAAAGGGGTTGCTTCATCAGCGCTCTGTCGTTGTCAACTTTACGCGCGTAACGCGGGGCATCAGAACGAGCGCGCAGACTTTCCTGCTCGTCATTTATTTTCAAGTACAATGTCCGCGATACCTTGCTGTTGCGGGCGTTTCCCAAACTTGTACTTAGGTTCTTTTGAGTTCATTCGGGGTCCATATAATAAAACAGGAACGAGGCTTTCCTGCATCTTCTATAATCGGTATAAGCGTCGCCAGCGCACGACTGTTGCTCGTGTATTTCGAGAGTGTTGGCGCAAAGATTCGTAATTTGTGAGTCCTCGTAGAATTTTTGCAAAAAACTTTTAAAGCGGAGCTTCTATGGTTTCGTGCATTTTATCTGTGCGCCGCCAAAAAAAAAAAAACGCTTCCGGCAAAGCAAACTTTATTGCGAATGCTCAGCAGAAAGCGGCTGTAACTGTTCTTTTACAACAACTTCCCCAACGATTCTCTGACAGTCTAGGACGCCGAGACTACTCTATAGTTAGGCTAAGTTTAATCTACTTGTCACAGTTCACAGCCCAGTTGTAAACGTTACAGAATTCACGTTTGCTGTCAACACACGGCCGAGGGAGTATGATTACAGAAAACGGCTGTAACTATTGCTTTATCGAAACTTCCCTAACAAAAAAAAAAAAAAAAAGATGACAAGTAGCCGCTAAGATTACTCTATCATCCCGCATAGTTTTATTCATGAATCGGCACCCATGTTTAAAATTCTGTGTCACCCATACCTCGGCAAAGTTGGCGCGGCTCACTTAAACTCACTCAGAAATTTATTTTCGAATCACCACACACTCAAACTCAGACTCATTGCTGAGAAGCACACCTGCGCTCACTCAAACTCAAACTCACAGTGAGCGCAAAACACACAACCCACTCGAACCCAAAACTCAAAATTTACTCAAACTCAAAATGTACTCAAACTCAAAATGTACTCTAGCACAAAATGTACTAGGCACTCAAAATGTACTCAAACTCAAAATGTACTCAAAGTCATAATGTACTCAACTCAAAATGTACTCAAACTCAAAAGGCACTCAGAGGTCAAAATGTACTCAGAACTTACTAGGACTCAGGCGTACTCAGACTCAATCGGACTCAAATTCAGTCGGGCTCACTCGGCTCAAACCCACTCAAGCTCAAACTCACCATGCCACACTAGCCTCGCGCTCACTCAAAATCAAACTCAAGCATGAGTTTGAGTCCAAATGAGTCTGAGTGAGTGGACTCATGAGTGAGTCCGCCGACCTCTGGCACTGCTACCACGAAGGCGGCTGACTGTTTATAGCAGCTTCCCCAGTTGGCCACCTTCGCAGAGCGTATGGGTTTTCGGGGCAAAGCACCTCAGGGGCTCGGGCTGTCCGCGTCTCCTGTCGTCTCATGTAGTCACGGTACTAAAACACTGCGCCTCGCGCTAGAACGTAACGGGCACCAGAAGAACACCCCGGGCGCTCGTTTTTCGTTCGCGCTGGCTTGCTTGCTTCTATTTCGCTTCGTGATGCAACAAACTGTGGCCTCAAATGCGCCCCTCAGAAGTCAGAACTCCTACTGGTGCAGAAGAGATCTCGACTCAAGAATGCCACTAAGACAACCATTGAAATAGAATTAGATGGGGTCCTCATCAAACCGTCACCCTACATCAAAATATTGGGCATGATCCTTCAGGAAGACTGCTCTAACTCTCAGGTGGTCCGCAAACTCGACTCTTCGATCAGTCAAATGATCACCCGCATGTTACGCCGTATCACAAACAAGAAGCACGAAATGAAAGAACAAGACACGATTCGCCTCGTACAGGCTTTCGTTGTATCCAGAATTGCCTACACCGTGGACTGAGGACTCCACTCACAGCGCCCTTATTTGATACGAATAAAAGTTTTCCTCCTCCTCCTCCTCACTTTAACTTTAAAATTTGCAGTTCTCCGTATCGAATTTCCCTTCTCCTCCGTCTTCGTAATTGGCATGTCGCGTATATCAGCGCGCGCCGTTTGGCAAGAGAGAGGCTTACAATCTTTGAATACACTTATACCCTGAATGCTTATTCGCCCCTCCCCAGGTTTCACGTTAGTAGAAATGGCCCAGGTTTTTTTTTTTTTTTTTGCTCTGGCTGAGTTTTTGATGCAACATCGATTCAGGTGCCACGACAATCATTTATGCTGCGATAATTTGCCACTGCCCTTAATACCGTTCGGGTGGGTTACTCCGTATCCCAAAACGACGAACCTCGCTCCCTTTCTTACTGAGTGCTTCACTGCAGTACTCCGCTGCAGTGCGGGTTGCCGTTGCATCAACGCCCGAGCTCAGCCGCGCGTTACCTCATTCCACGGCCCGGCGAATCAACAAGACCGAAGTACCGAAAATGTTGTGTGGCGTCGGAGGAGGCGGGCAAGCGGTTCTTGCAGCGGTTTGTGCAACGCGAACTGCGTGCGGACGGGCACCATACATCGTTCCGGCGCCACGCTATCGACACTGTTTATTGGTACATAGGTAGTTTATTGATCCTGGCCGAACTTGAATCGACATTCCTGTACCAACAGAAAAACATCTCTTTTTTTTTCAGCGAAAATACGGGAAACAGGAAGAAATGGAAGGTTGGCATTGTCTAACCCCTGCGCTGCCCCCTCCCGCAAGAAAAAATAACCTTCTCGGACGACCTGTTGCCCATAGATAAGCACGAATTCGATTTTCGAGTTGGACTCCTAAATTGACTTAATTTTTAAGCCGCTTATTTCTGCTCACCTGAGACGCTTTCGATTGCATCACATGTTTCTTTTCATACATCTCTGTTTGCTATTCATGCCCCTCCACCCATTAACCCCATTTAATTCCGACGCCTTGCGGCTGACGCCGTGCACGCTGACGTTACTGCGCATGCGCGGCGCCTTGCTCCGGGGGGGGGGGGGGGGGGGGGGGCTTACCCCATCGCGACAAACAGATCAAGCGGGTTTGAGCCTCCAATGCTCAGCCCCAAAAAATGTTCTCACGCCGCAGATATACACAGCACGTGGAAAGCTCAGCGCGTTTCGAAAATAAAATAGAAACAAAAGCTCATTTCTTAAGAGAAAGATGGTTGAAATACGAAGCTTTCTTTCATGCAACCTGAGTCAAGGCCCAAAATCTAAACAGCTTCGACAGTGTCGGAATGGTGTGATCGGAAGGACGTCAAAAAGAAAAAAGAAAAGAAAACAAAAGAAGAAGAGCAACGGAAAGCGTTTTTTTTTTCTCTTGAGGATCTTGATG
>NW_027526225.1:54568379-54618379 GCF_048455015.1 Haemaphysalis longicornis | reverse complement strand
GCCGTACTTTTGTGAAAGTTTAACAACGTTGGAATTCCAGAAAAAACGAGTGGCGCCGGTGATGTGATATGATGACTCCACACACAGGCCAGTCTATCTGTAGGGTGTGCTCGCGCTGCGTAGGCGGGGGAGGCTCGCCGCAGTTGCGCCGGCACAAGAGTGACGCGTCTGCGTCGATCCGGCACCGCCGAGATAACAAGGCCTGCTGGCACGACTTCAGCTCTTCGCGTTGTTTATTTCACCCCCTGGCTGCGTCGTGTACGTCAAGCGACTGCTGGGGGCCGTTTATCTTTACCGCAGCAATGAAGTGCCCCTTTCAGGCCCCGTCAAAATAGGCGATTCCCACGATCAGCGACGACAACGCTAGCAGGCCTTACTACTCACCGGTGCGTGATGGACTGCAAGTCGCAGTATTTCCCAGGTCGAAAGAAAAGTAATGTGCGTCCCGAGTACGCGCCGGCGCCCAGATTTAAGCCCGAGCCTGAGCACACCCTCGAAGTTCGCTTCACTGCTGTACTTAATCTGCGGGGCTGATCGCTTCCTCTTTTTAAATTGGACTGCCGAAAGACTTGGTTAATTTGCCTTGCATTCGACACTTATTGATTAGCTGCCTTCCTTGCTCGTCCCCCCCTCTCTCAAACGTGTAAGCCTCTCTCAGTTACTCGCAGTGCGCAAACGTGCATATTGCTGGCGGTTTCTTTTCCTTCAGTTTTAATTTTCACGACGTTTGAATAAGTGTTCTTGCCTTTCGTGTTCGCTTGTTCGTTAGTATACAGACCCGTACGCGGATAACCAGCCTCCTATACGAGGGACACGGTAACGTGAGATATGTTTAAGAAGGAATTTATTGGCAACTGACTCAAGGCAACGGAAATTTGAAAAACTTGGAGATTAAACATTCTTGAAGCTCACACACCAAAAGTGCCGCTAGTATGAGTCTTAACTAAAGTAGACCATCGGCGCCCACGAAGATTCCTTCCTTTTCGAGGGACGGTACAGGACACGTAAGTGAAGGTGCGTCGCCACTAGCGCTGGTGTTAATTTCGCTCGAGCCAACTTCGCACATTTCGAAAGTAATCTAGGACATTTTGGGCTGTATATCGCGTACGTGCGTACAATTTTAGGCGCGCAAGGTGTTTTGCGACTCTACAATGACACGCCACGGCCAAAATGAGGGGCCGAACGAGTGAACCAAAGCGAGCCCCGTAGCGTCCCGGAAGCAGCAGGAGTACAACGATCCCTTCCCTGCTTTTCGGCCGTTCTGCTCTTCAAACTAGCCGCGTCAGGAGGAAGAGAAAGGGACGGACGGGCAGAAAAAGATAGGTATATATTCAATATATACAGGTGCAGAGAAGCAGACAGGGGGGGATAGGGAGCCAGACAGACAAAAGAAGATATCGCGTACCAATGCAGCAGAGCGAGAGAGAGATATGTTGGAAATGAAGCCGCACTCTAGGATGCTGTAGCAGGCACGTGCTGTGCACGTGGGGTCCCCGCCGCGCCTGTTAAGGACTCGTCTAGCTGACGCTGCAGCATCTTCCGGGGAGGAAGCAGATACGGCACCCTCCGTCTACCGTTCGCCACCGAGACTCGCTTCTTTCTCCGCCGGCGTTCTGAGAATAGGCTAAAGAACGCACGCACACACAGAGAGCTCTCGCCCATTCCCTCTTCCTGATAAGCCGCGGGGAATAAGGTCGAATTGCGCGACCGTAATCCACTTGGTTGTGAGGCGAGGCGATACAACGCTGCCCAACCGGAAAGAAACTTGCAGACCCATTTACAGAAGCCATGTTTCATTAAAGAGACTGCTTTGTCCCCCCCGATAGCGACGATGCCAAGTTCATCGCAAACTTCAATCAAATAATGACGACAGTAAGGAAGACAGGCGAAGCAGCGAGCGCTGACTCCCCACTTTCCCCCCGTGAAGTCACAGAATCTTGTCTCTGTCATTGGCAGCCGCCAACCTGTACGCTGCCGCAGAGAAATGTGACCGTGGGGCCTGTGAAGTGAAGTGGGGCCCGTCTGCTCGTGGCCCTCGAATGCTCATACGCCGAACAATGTTTTTTTTTTTAGAGCTGGCCCGCATTATGTCACTTCTGTCCACATTACGGCACTGTAACAAGAAATGTCAAAGTTTTTGCTTGTACGTTTTTTTTTGCTTTTTACGCTTAGCAAGTTCAAATTGAACAAATTTTTACTTTGTCTTCACGGCTCTGTGGCCAACATCAACGTCAGATGTAGGACGCTCAAATTTTACAAATTAATAATACTCTTTTTCGCTAAAGGAAGTCTCAAACACAAGTGCAATGCGGTGAATTGCTCGATAAAAAAAACTAGTTCAGGCGCAAACAGGAGCAGGGCTCCCGCTGGATATATCCGGTTATACCTGTTTCGCCTCAATATATCTGCATTTGTAACCTTCATCTTTTTGTAAGAATCATTAAGCTTTCAAACGGCGTCTCTACCCACTTATTTCATTACCTTTGTCGTTACATCTGCCCCGTCCGGATATAACCTCTTCTGTAATCTTCACGTTCTTGTAAGAATAGACAAACTTTCAAACGGCGTGTCTATTCAATTATTTCAATTAGCCTCAATTCGGACGCCCGACACAAGGGGAAGTCCACTTGGCGCCTCGTCTCTGCTGCCCACTCATACAGAATGGCTGTCATCTGCGCTAGTATAGGTATATACATTTCGTGCACCGTGGGGGATGGCAGCTCGAACATTGGGATAAAAGAGAATGACAAAGAGAAACAGGACACGTCGCTTTTCACTGTTCATCCAGCGGCGTGTCCTCTTTAAAGGAGCCATGAAGAGAAAATACAACTTGGTTTAATTTGAAAGAACTAGGATTCAGTATCTCACTCAGCTCCATAACAGCAACAAAATATGTTTTTTTGACGGAAAAAAAAGCAAGAAGTATTTAAAAACTTCCAAATTTTGCGCCACAGTGACGTGCTATGAGCAAGAATGACGTCATACGGGCCAAGAATGAAACAATTTTCACTGCGTTAACTGCACGTCAGCATTCAAGTGATGCGGTCAAATGGAACTAGAGGCCCCATTGCAGACGTCCAGTCATGTGTCGTCGCGACAGGTCAGTTAGGCGGCCGCCAATCGCACAAACAAGGTTCCGTGACGTCGTAGAAAAGTTGCGGGAAATTGGCTAGGGGGTCGCGACTGCTTCACACGTTTTCCTTAATATCTCCGTTATTTGTTCGAAGATTGCGATGATATTGGTATCATTGTTATCGGGACTAAACAGTCTTTCTAATAAACCCAACTTGTATTTTGTCTTCGTGGCTTCTTTAAAGCAAAAGCTTTCTCAGCGGGACCGATGTGGCGGGCGCCCTGCCAAAAGCTAATGCATTTTCCCATAAACCGATTGGTCGACCGAAAAGCTCTGATAAGATCTTTGGACACACGGCGCGTGCGTGGAACCGGGCTTCCATTTTGTCAAAACGGTTACTTGAAAATCGCGAAAAAGGAGCGGTTCTAGATAAGACCTACACACGCATATAGATCATGGGGGGAGAGTAGATTAGTATACCTTTATTAGTATACCTTTATCTCATAAACCACGTGTCGGTATACATTCAGGTCGTTCGTAGATTCGTTCACTTAGTGCGAGAAAAATCGCCGCACGGTTTCGTTCTTCGTTTGCCCACATGTGGGTCTTTGAAGGTACCACGATCGATTGGACGCACTCTTAGCGAAAGTTTTGACACGCAGTTTTGGCGTGAGAAAGCTTTCGCGCTCCTCTCAGCGTTCTCTAGGTTCTCCCTACTCTATCCACTGTGGACCTGCAGCGCAACGTTGAACGTCGAGGGGGATGCACAGGGACTCGTCCGAAGCGCGTAATCGGACTAAAGAAGAGCGAGAGCATCTCTTTACCCGCAATCCGAATGCAGCAGGACGACAAAGTGGGGGAGAGGGAGCGGGGGAGATGCTCGTCGCGCAACCCCCACAGACGCGCTGTCTCGTCCAGCATGGCGAACACGTACACGCTCTTACAGGACCCCGTTATCAATGCGACCGAGGAGAGAAGAATACCGTTCGAGTGGGCTCATCGCGTTATCGGTGCTCGTATCGCCTCGCCTGCGCCCGCTACGGTGCTCGGTTTTATTCCACGCCAGATCGATTCGATGTCGTTGAGGTCGCCCTCCTATATTTCCGATGATCATCCACCTGCACTCCTTCCAGAGCGGCGATAACAACTAGCGCACGCCCCGGAAAGAGGCGCGCAGATTTGAAGGTTGCCTTGAGCGCTGCCGACAATTTGCGAGACGCCGGTGAATTGGGTTTTCTCTTCCTTCTGTTGTATAAAAAAAGGGGGGAGGGGGAACGAGCGGCTCCTCGGCACGCACAGCTAGCGAAAGTAATGTGGATAAAAAATAGGTGGCTGCTGCGAGCAATTGAGATCCAGGGCAAAGAACGAGTATACCGGAGCGCCAAAGCCGCGAGGTGGTACGTATACAAGCTGCTTACCGAACACGCGTACGGGAACGCTCCATTCGAATTCCTCTACAAACATCGACCCGCCCCACGGCTTGACAAATTGAGCTCCACTTCATCGGTCTATTCACGCTTTCTCTCCTCTCCATGTCTTCTCACCTTTCCCCTAAAGTTCTACATTCCCCTAACGTTCTAAAGTTCTGTTTGCTAACTCCTAAAGCCTCGTGTCACACAATCACTGATTCAAGCGAATTTCAACGTGCGCGAATTTCAATAGCCAGCCACGATTAGTGAAAACTTTCGCGGGAAATTCCGTAAAGCGTAATATTTTCGGGAACTATTGATAGTACAGTTGCCTTCCCAATCAGTTCAACATCGTTTTAATGACCCTTCGGTGGAGGATCATCTTACACAAGAACATCGAAAAAAAAATCTAACATTCCCCGTGTGGATACTCGAGGTTATTCATTCCAATATTCCCTTCCAACCTGCATTCCAGTCACGGTTCCATACGGTTACGACACCTCGCAAGCCTACTATGGCCTAAAAAGTTATCTGCTAAGTCGACAAAATTGGTCTCTACGCAGTCGAAAATTTTTCTTAAAAAATAAAAGAAAAATACGACCTTTTGGGTACATCGGGAACCCTTAGGTGACACGAATGAATGCAAAAGACGCAATTTTAATTCCTCCAGCGTGACTGCTGACTTTTTTCATTACCAGGGAACTGTTAGCTTTCATACGCGAAAACAGACTCAACGTGTATGCAGACAGGAGGGGGAAACAAGCAAGAGCGCTATTCCGAGCGATGTAGAAGGTCAGTCCTAAAGTATCCCGCTGGGTCTCCCGATGATCGGCATGCCTCCTTTTAGCAAGGTCAGAGCTATGTTTAGACGGCCGTCGAACTGCTCTCGAAATAGCAGGTGCATACGCGCCGGCACTGTTCCCGCCATCGTAGTAGCGGGATTACATGTTCTGCGTAGCCCGTGGTGGGAGGCATTGTGCAGCTTAGAGGAGAGTTGGCGCACAACGGCTGGAGCGCTCGGCCCACGCTATACTACCTCCGCACAGACTAGCATCGACGGTCTCCGGTTAGTGGGTCGGGTGACGAATGACGTCACGAAAAAATGCCGCCCGTAAACAGATTACGTCAATCAGTCGTGGTACAACGAAGGCAGGTACGTATACAGGCAGCGTGTGTAGTATAGCACCTTGATACCTTTCGCTTTATTATTTGCACACAAAGAAAAGTGACAACATTGCGGGATCGCATAGAATGGAATAGAATAAATATCTAGAATGACACACCGTTGCTGCTCTTGCGGACCTCTACTAATGGCTGACAGCCATTTGTCATTGAGGGTGATGAGCAGAATCACAACTCCGTTCTAGATGTACGTTGCACCAGGCGTGCTGTTCCTCACAGGGAGCTTATTCAGGAGAAGACGCGCGTACGTTATACTCCGACTTTTCCGGCGGACTGGCGCGCGTCCGCGCTGTCGGCTATGGCTTGTCGGCTGCCCCTGTACACTCCAACACGGGCGGCGCACCGGAACTAGAGTGAAGTATTCTAGTTCACTCTACCGTAACTATGCGTAGCCAAATGGTAGTCAGCGCGCCCTCCGTATGGCGCATGCGCAGAAGGTTTTGCGATTAGTGCGTCGACTGTCGTGAAATTCACGGAACGGTCGAGCCTCCGGTCTAGCCCGGCCGTGGGCGAGCGAGCGGGCGCGCGCGCGCCCAGTCCGGGCGGACCGGCGGGGTGCAATTTGGGATAGGGGCCGACGTTGGCCGACGTGTTCGACGCGCTCCGCGCGGAATAGAGACATGTCATATCTCAACGCCCGTGCCGCCGAAGAGTGTCGAGCTCCGCCGAACGCGCCGGCGGTGCATTCCCCGACGTAGCGTAACAGAGCCGCGCGCGCGCGCCAACGCTACGCCGGAGTATAAACGCGCCTTTACCGAATACACCACTCCCCTGTCACCACATTTTACGTTTTTATCACATTTTAATGGTGAATCTATTCACCTGGACGGTAGAACGCGCTGCATACATTTCGGACGCGCATGGAAGCATAAACGCACGCATGTCGGCCAAATAAACCCCACCTCCAACGAAGTGCAGCTGCTCTCCTTACCCTCAAGGCATCGCCGACAGTTTCAGGTAATTGGCTACGGCCCCCCTCTTGCTCCGAGCACCTCGCGGTAAACCTTTTTCACTCTCGGGACTCGCAATCCGTCAATTAAATGCCGCGATTTTGTCACCTAAAAGCTTGCTGAGGGCCGGACCAGGGCACATCAGCCCGCGAGCTTCAACAAAGGTATACGTCTGAATCCTCTTCCGCACTGCCTCAATCATCAGCAAGAAAGGCAGTCTAACTAACGCGGCCTAGGTTGCCTCGGTTCACGCGCGTACGCCGTACAGGGTGGAGACATGTACACGTTGGCGCCGCCATTTTGGGTCACTCGCTCGCCGCCGAAGCAAGTCAATGCAGCAAGACCACGCTATAATTTTCGCCGCAACGCGGTTTACTCGCCAAGTTTGAATCATCCTCGCCAAGTTTGAATCATTCGCGTTCATGGATCTTTTGTAGGAAACGAAAACAACTACGCGTTGAGCACTTTGACCCAATAGCGGCGGTACGGGAGCGTTAAAAGGGTGTACGCGGCCAGCTGCATCCAAGTGCCAGGTGGCGACTCGTAGCGAAGGTTCGCCTTAACAGAACGTCGCTTGTGCAGGTCTTATCAACGAGCCCGGTGGCGTATTTCGAAACGCTTCGCTGTACACTGCCCCACGTGACATGCGTCTTCGCGCGATACAGTACGTTAATTAAACGTGGTCATATGCCGCGCCCCGAACCTAAAGCGACCTAAAACATACCAAATCACCATTTATAACAAAAACAACACGAAGAATTGAGTTCTTCCTCCATAACAAATAATTGAGTTTAGAAAAAAAAATTGCAATAAAAAGGATGACGTAGACCCGCTGAGACTCAAATCCAGGACGTCAGTGCAAGCACCCACAACTCTATTTCCAGGCGACAGAGCCCGAACGGAGGGATCATTTCAGCAGCTCAATAGAAGAATAGCACGCACAGTGACATCACACATACCGTGTGGGGCGCTGTGCAGCGAAGCGTTTGGAAACCTGCAGCCCGGTGTTTTGATAGCGACTGCGGATCCAGGCAGGAGCTTTACAGCTCCGTCGCATTGCAGACAGAGCGCGGCCGTATCCGTCTCGGGATAAAAAGGCGAGAGCTCTCGACGCTCACCTTGGCAGCAGGGATTGCCTCCGGATTTTGCGTGGGTCACATTCCAGGAGACATCGGCCGGCGAGGGGCCCGTGGTATGCGAGGCGCGGTCCGTCCTTCGACGATGATGGCGATGTCGCAGGGGTCACTGCTAACCGGACGCGCTCTCTTTATCGATATATTAATCACGATCGCCTTAGTCACGCGTGAATGAGTTTTCCCGCCCCATGAACGCTCATGATTGTGACAGGTCTTAACCTTCTCCGAGCCGCTCTGCAGAATTTGCGTACTCGTGGCCGGAGTTCTCCTGGCGTGGCCAGAAGGGGGGATTGATCGTTTAACCCGGAGAACCCATACAGTTTCATGCTAATATATACCATACGGAAATCTAGGGCCAGTGTCTGGGCGAGCCGCACATAAGCGAGCGCTCCGTCGTGTACCGGAGAGGCTTGCCCTTGGCATGGCTCATGAACTGGGTGAAAAGTTGCCTGTGGCTACACAAAAGCAGCATCTTTATCGTAAAAGATGTATCACGAAAATGGAATTCCAAAAATATCTATTTGTGAAGGATTATTTAGACGCTTCCTGCCGTACGAGCAAGAAAAAAATGTTACAATCGTCGTTGATTTTGGCTTGAAGAGCAAAAAGAACCCACGTGAATGTCGCTCGCTGCCCACGACGGCCGCCACGACGGCAGCGCCAGATTTCCCTCTAGTGTATATTGTCACGAAGCCAAAAACGACGCAGTTGTCTTAAAGGAAAACAAGTTTATTGGAGCGAACTTGGGTTCCCCTAACAACTCAAAGAACACACAGGCGGCGAAGCAGTAGTCAGAAAAGTGACGTGCGCAAGCGAGCGTCGGTGATTCGAATGCCGCGGCGTCTGCTCTGCAGGCTTTTATCTTTCGGCGCGAGCGTTTCTGGAACCGTCGATTTAGATCCAGAACATTGTAGATCAAAGAAGATTATTCTGGGCTAGTGACGCTAGGGCGAAAGAGTCTGCTTATCAGAATGAGATAGCCCGTGCGGCATAAAAAATAAAGAATGGAAGCCGCGCTTCGCTTGGAACACAGATAACAGCAGCAGGGTTTGTAGTTGGGCAAGTTGGTACTTCACCTTAACAAAACAGCGCGAAGCACGGGACAAGGGAAGAGAAGACTACATAAGCGCTGATAACAGATAACAAGCACAGATAACAGACCCGCGCGTGGCCGAGCAGTAAAAACAAACAATAAATAAACAAACCCATACATGGTTCTCGGCAATATTAGTACGAAACTCTACGGGAGAACCCTACTTTGCGTCGGCTAAAGGCAGTCTTTTTACCCTTGATGAAGATGTAATGCCGACGACGATGGTTACTACATATAAGGGCTGGATGTGGACGTGGATGTGGACAAAAGCGGACAAAAACTATACGTACTGAGGTTCTTCATCATCTTTTCTTTGCGGCGGTAGTAATAACATTGAGTGCTCAAAGACGCCTTTGAAAGCGTGTTCGAGAACCATCGTGAATCAAGCGCTCACCTAGAATTGACTCTTCATCTGACCGCGTACACTTTCTTGAAGTGTCCCCAGGGACCGACTGCACCGAAAGCTCGGCCGATCTTTTGCAGGGCCGCCCGGTGCAAGCTCCGGTTGACAAGCATGTGTTCGGCTTGGTACGGAACGCGCGCCGCTCGACTTGGGATCAAAATCCTCGGGGCGTAGAGTTGCGTGCGTTGGTTACTGTATAGTAGTGAAAGAAGTAATGTACCGAAACTGTATCGTATGCCAAGAAATCCCGTCCTATATATGGTCCCGCGTTTGCGAAAACTTCAATCACACGGCGAAACACCATGCGAAATGAAACGGCAGAACTTGCTTGTGGGTCGCGTCACACGGGCGTTCGAAAAACTGCGCGAAAGAAGTAGAGCGCACATAAATCGCAATACCTTCCCTTCTCTCAAGTTGCCTGTCACAAGAGCTCAGTGGTTCGAGCAAGCCGTTTCAAGCTTCAGTTACACGGACAACGGCCGATCACATAAAGAATTTTTAAATTGTGTCGGATACACCAAAACCCTTAGCCAAATATTATTGCGGCCTCAACTGTGTACGTTGTCTACAAACCTTATTATTGCTCAGATTTACTTTGGGCTGATAGGAGTAACACTTAGGGACAGGAAACGAGCATCCTGGATCAAGGAGAAAACTCCAGTAGAAGATATTATACAGTCAAGTCCACTTATAACGATACTGTTTATAACAATATATCGGATATAACGATGAAGAGCTATGGCACCGTCAACTTTTGTATTCTATGGTAAAATAAACCGCCTATTACAATGCTCCAGTGCCACGATATCGGATATAACGATTGAATCCGGTGATATTGTGCACCAAAAGTGCAACAATGACGACTCCAATGACGCGGTTGCGCAGCCTACTCGGGTAGTGTCTTCTTAGTAGGCCCAATGCGTGACACAGTCCCTCGGGGACTTTGTTTCCGCCAAGGACATTTACCTCAGCTAGGTGAAGCAGCTATAGATGCTTTTGGAAAATGTTTGCGCTAGCTTTTCAGGCAGCAAACAAACGTTACAGACTGTGGCTTCTTTTTCGCAAATTAGTAGTACCTACGACCTTGCTGCAATGCGAATAAAACGTTTTGAGCTCTGTTCCGTCTTCTTATTTCGCAACCCGCTTATAAAAATGATCGGTTATAACGATGGGATTTGCTTGGCACTTGGATATTGCATAAGTGGACTGGACTGTAGTCCAAATTCGGAAAAAGAAATGGACTTGGGCCGGCCGTAGTAAGACGAAATGGCAACCCGTGGACCACCAAGATAACAGAGTGGATACCGAGGGGCAGGTCTAGAAGAAGGGGAAGGTCGCTAACTCGATGGAGGGGCGAAATAAGGAAATTCGCGGGCAAATAACGGATTCGAGCAACTCAGGACAGCAACGGCCAGAGGTCGATGGCAGAGGCCTTCGTACATTGCACACATCCCGTGGGACTGTCCTCGTTTTGCCGACTGTCGCGAACAAGCCTTCAACACCGTAGGATTGGCAATCCCACCGAGCCTTAATGATTGGCTTTATCCAGGGCAGTTCCAATCAGAGCGAATCTAGAACGGCGCCTGCTCGCCGCTCTACGAAACTTCGTCGAGAACTCTGGTCTTCACCATTTCCTTTAACTCCACACCCAATTGGATGTACCATTGGATGTATCCTACTTTTTCCCCAACTCCCATTACCTAATCCCTCTCCCCTAGACACCAAAATTCGCTAAAGCGTAACATGGCGTCTTTGTATCCCTTGTACATAAAATAAATGCGTGTTACCACCACCTGCAATGGACCTGAGTAGGCTGTTGTTGTTGTTGTTGTTGATGATGATGATGATGATGGGCATGTAATGCGATAAGATGACAACCAGTGGAAAACCTGGGTAGTGACCGAGAGACAGGACTAGGTGAAGGGGGAGACAACTGGATGGAAAATTGGGAAAATTCTGAAACAAAGGAAGGACCCGGGCACTAGGAGGAGGTCTGCGGGGAGCTGCTGCTGCTGCTGATGATGACAACGAGGAAAAAAATCCACATTTGAATAGAAAATTGGTGGCCGGTCCCCCTATTCAGAATTTTTGCAGCCGCTGTTGCCCTTGCGACCAGAGTTACTCAATATCCAGTAACTCTGCTTGCGATCAGCTGCTGCTGAACTTTCAGGTCTACGCCGAACAGCATTTCCTCCCACCGCTCAATCGTCAGGTCTTTGAACTGAGGTATTTGCGTGTTGCTTTGGAAAGCCGATAGCACATGGTATAGGCCCTCCCCCCACGCCGCAGTGTACGCATCGAGGCTTGTGGACGTCTTGGAATATTGCGTGTAGTCTTTTGGGACTTGAGTACGTGCTTCTCGGTTGTATTTCTGCTCCTTGTCAAGTTCTTTACCAACTGGCATGCACCCCACTTCCTTCTGCCTTGCCACTGCAGCGGGCCTTTGATGATGATGGTGGTGGTAATTGTGATGGCACCCGCGGCGACGAGGAGGCCTCGGAAAAACGAGAAAAATGATCGGGTCACCTTGAAACAGACTTATATTTTAAAAGTGAATGGCCAAAATTACACAGAAAGATCGTGAGCCACCCCATGACGGAACGAGGCTCTCTAGCACGCGGCATACAGATGACACTGAGTTTGGGTGGTATGAGCACATATTATTAAAGGCGACAGTCTTTTTTAGGATACTTAAACCCGAAAAGTTTGGTCTGTCTGTCTGTCTGTCTGTCTGTCTGTCTGTCTGTCTGTCTGTCTGTCTGTCTGTCTGTCTGTCTGTCTGTCTGTCTGTCTGTCTGTCTGTCTGTCTGTCTGTCTGTCTGTCTGTCTGTCTGTCTGTCTGTCTGTCTGTCTGTCTGTCTGTCTGTCTGTCTGTCTGTCTGTCTGTCTGTCTGTCTGTCTGTCTGTCTGTCTGTCTGTCTGTCTGTCTGTCTGTCTGTCTGTCTGTCTGTCTGTCTGTCTGTCTGTCTGTCTGTCTGTCTGTCTGTCTGTCTGTCTGTCTGTCTGTCTGTCTGTCTGTCTGTCTGTCTGTCTGTCTGTCTGTCTGTCTGTCTGTCTGTCTGTCTGTCTGTCTGTCTGTCTGTCTGTCTGTCTGTCTGGGCGTCGTTTGCAGCGTAAAATCGGATGCCTCCACCGTGGACCGTTAACAATGAGTCTGGCACTTGGACCATGGCCCTGTCCCTCTGCTCAGCGCAAAGCCCTCTCCTCATTGTTTCTCAAGGACATTAGCGTATCTACGACACTGTAGCATTCCCGTCATTGCAAGAAACTTCAATGGCCTGAAGCAGGGCTTTATTGTATTGTTATTTTTTTTCTCTTTTCTCTACTATTCTTCTTAACTACACCTACTGCCTTTTTTTCCCTTTCCTCCTTTCCCTGTACAGTAGCTTGTCGGCGAACCCACGTCGGCAAACGTCTTTCCGTTTTCCACTCTAATAAAAAGTCTCTCTCTCTGCGCACGCATCTACTCCGCCTTTCGTGATACTGCAAGCGGTGCTTGTTATTAACTGATATGCTCAACACATACTTAAGTGATGAGGCACATGAGTTTGACGTCCAAATCGTGTTTTGAATGTTGGCGCGCCACTTTGGTGGTCACAGCGTGCTAACAGCCTACACGCCACCTTACGGAACCTTTCGTTACTGTTGGACTTCGAATGCCGCCACGAGGTCCTGAGTCGTGCGCGAGCGCTTTTGCCTTTTTTGGTCAGAACACTGTTTTCAACGCGTCTTTTCTTGATATCTCAAAAATCACGCAGCCATGTATACGCAGGTAAAAAAAGGAACACTGCAAATACTACTTATGTATTCTGTTTTGCCTCAAATACGCCTAATGTTCTTCTGCTTAATAATGTTCACAAGTGTGAAGTGTGTTTCAGAATTAGTGGTTTCGGAAACGTTTCCCGCATGTAAACTTCTCATTCAAGAATACAGTTTAACTTTATGCCGGGCGGCTCAATCGAGGGACAGACACGCATACAAACAGACAGACCAAATGTTATGCGTTTAACAGGCCCGAAAACGGCTGTCGTCTTTAAGATTGCGACCCACACACAGAACGGAAAGTACGACGTAATCACTCCGCATGCTCGCACGCCGGCAAGTGTATACGGGGGAATTTCGATGAAACTAATCGCACCTAAGATGCCACAGTTCCTGCATGAGTATACTTTCCACACGCCGGAGCAAGCACGCTTTAGGCCTAAGCGAAAGTCCAGATCGAAAACGGCGAAAAAAAGCATCCGGCGCACGTGCCGCAGACGTGCGAAAAGGAAGCCAAGGAAAGGCGGCGGCGGGGGATACAAGGTCGCCTAGGTAAGCAAGGTTGGAACGGAAACTAATTCGCAGTCCGCGCACGTCAGCGCTCCCAGCATCTTGCGCCGAGAGCATCCGGAGAGAGAAGGAGCAGGAGGATCGGGGAAGATGCTGGAGACGAACGCTGCCGCGCCTCCTCATTGCGAATTTCCTCCGTTCCCAACCTCCCTAGGGAAGCAGAGGATCACGGTGGAAGAGGATGGCGCCGCCTCTTCCGTTCCACTGAAGCCCAGTTTCACCTCGCTTCGCGAGCCCGGTTGTAATGTGTGTGACGATTTGCATCCCCCCATCCGACTCTTCCCTCCTCGGGGTAGTAGGGACGCCGAACGAGTTACTCTGCAGGATGGGAGCAAAACGCTGGGTCTCTTCCTGGCCACGCAATTTCGCTTTCCTTATAAGGAAAGTCGAGCCAAGACGCCGGAGACGCTCTTGCTACGCCAACCTTCCACTCGGACGTAAAGAAAGGAATTTGCCATCCTGGAAAAGCGACCAGAGCCTCGGCGATCTTTGCACTACGCAAGAACGATAGCGACGTAAAGTACCTTAAAAATGCGATTTGCCTTATCGCGGAAATCATCCAACCGTATTTTTTTTTTCTTCGCAAACGCTGGTGCAAGCGTATTCACTAAGCAGTCGTCAGTGGTGCGCCAGAATCATAACTGCGACATCTCTGGTAGAATGCGGCACGTGCAACTTGGACTAGAGCGGTTAACGAAATCTAAGGGTTTGAAAGTGCGATGCTCTTGCGATTAGAGTAGATAAAAGCTGCTCCACAACGTTTATTTTCTCTTCACAGCCGCTTCGCCTTCAGGTCGGACGTTTTAGCGCCCCGTGAGACGATAAGAATCCCGGTTACTATATATCTACTCGGCAAATTCCCCGCTTTCGGTGAAGTACGATATTGCCCGACAACGGCTGTCGTCTTTATAACTGCGACCCACACACGTAAAGAAAACGTCGGCGTAACCACTCCACGTCCTCGCACGCCGGCAAGTGTATACGAGGGAATTTAGATGAAACGAATCGCACCTAACATTCCACAGTTCCTTCATGCACTTCAAAGTGACGGGGATGTAAAAAAGAAAGAAACGGTGACGGCGAATTGTACAAATTCACCTGTACACTACTATCTTTTAAGCCGGCCGTGGTCCACCATAACGCCAGTGCGTTCTATCACTCTTTTCTACCCGAAGCAATAAATCACAGGAACCGCCTTCCTAGCCCTGATAGGGCTAATTTATGACAATAAGCCCTATCGGTGCTAATTGTCGTACAAGCCGTGAGGCTTACATTTGTAACCATAGATGAACCCTTTTTTAGATTGCCATTTTGTAGTGCGACTTCATCAGCTGCTTACTGCACTTCTCTTGCGTTGCAATGTCAATTACAGATTACATTTACCAAAATGTGCCCTCAATATGCGCCACAACGTGTACAGTTTGTTGCGCCTTCTTGTTTTTCGGCTCGTTTCCGTTGGTTCTTGCTTTAAAGTTGTTTCTCTGCCCTAATTCTACAAACAGACAGGATTTTTTTGCCCCTTTTGTCTTGATTTTGCTGCTAGTTCTTCATTCCACTTTGTGCATCCGTATATTGTGGCTTTTTATTATTCTGTTGTATCGTTTTCTCATTCAGTCACATTCCCTCTACTATAGCGCCCTAACCGGGCCCTGAGGGCACTCTAACTAAAATTACGAGGACACCTAAGCGCTTCTCATGACGTGGTGATTGCGAAAGCACGGGTTCCCACTTGCCGAACGTGTTCCCCCTACACGTTGTACCATCGTCTACGCCTGAACTGTGCCTACACAAATAGCTACCTATTTCGCCTTGGAGCGACGCCAAATCCGCACTGCGACAATTGTGGTTGCGTCGAAACAATTGAACACATTTTATTAGAATGTGCGGCCTACATGGAACCGAGATCCCACTTCCTCGAAAGCATGGAACGTCTGCAGGGACCAATTACTCTCAGAAATATTTTAGGACCATGGATTCATCCGTCAAAGCAGCGCCAAGCTCTACGGAGTTTATTCTCTTATTTGGGTGAAATTGGCCTAATTTCAAAATTGTAAATTATGTGGCCCAAGCTCAAAACAAAAGTCCGCTACCGCACCAAGTACACGACAGTTTTTTTTTCCTTTTCTTTCCTGCCCAGCTCTTCCTTGGGCCTTTTCTTCCCCCATCCTAAACCCACAGCAGAGAAGCATGTAGGCGTCTGTAAATGCCGGCAAACCTCTCTGTTTTTCCAAAAAAGAGCCTTCTCTCTCCTATCACTGGGCGCTTTTGTCTTCTTCTCTCAGTATACTGTGACTGGACGCATAGCCACGCTCGCATCGCCAAGCAACGAAGACATTTAGCGGGCCGGTACGTTGCTACTCCCTAATTTCTATACTCCTGTATTTCACATATTCAAATTACCAATGTAGCACTCAGTTGACGTCCCTAACCTTTGGTGGCGTTGCGGTTGCGCGCTAGACTCGTATTCGGAGGTCCGTGCTGAAATCCAACCCAGATCAAATTTTAACAACGAAGCTGTTTAGCGAATCATTATTTTGTCGTGTCCGCAGTTAAAAATAGCAAGCAAATCCAGAGTGCACGTAAGCGTGTGCCTCGCGGCTACAGCCAGGCCATTAAAAAAACATGAAAATGCCAAGCGCTCGTGTATTCGTGCCTCGCGGCAAGCGCCCAGAGTCCCCGGCGCACGTTTTTCAAGCCAAGCGAACGCACTTAGGAAGATTGGCCAAGATTAATAATAAAAAAAATCTCCAGCGTTCGCCGCAATCGTGGCAGCACTTGTTCGGATGGAGAAAGACACGCCGTAGCGTACGCCCCTCCAAGGCGATGTCCAATGGTTATCAAATAAAAAAAATGAAGGAAGCTCACACTTGGACACGCCCTAAAGTATACCACATACCCCCCGCAATCCGCATACGCCGGTACAAACACGAAAAGAAACTCCGACTCAAGCAACTTACGGGGGGGGGGGGGATCACGTTTCCAACCAACCTTTCCTTACAAGAATCCAAGAAAAATTTATCAACGAATTCTATACAGATGCATCATTTTCACCGGAAACAATTCGTAAAAGGTACTACCCCCCCATCAACCAGAAACGCCCGTATACCGTCAGCAAGCCGTCAAGGCTGCTTTGCCCCACCTGGTCTGGATGTGCCCCAAATTCTCTCGATAGCGAAATTTCACTTCCCCAAAGCCAGATCCCTAAACCCATATCGATCCCCTCACATTAGACGAACACACCATCAACCTTATCATTCAGTTCGCCACGAAGAGAGGTCTAGCGCGAGTTATGTAGCGATGGCCTACACCCGTGAATAGACCATTCAATGCTGAACAACCGTCATGTGAAAAAACTCATGCCGCCTCCCGACGACCACGAACTCATACGAACCCCTCCCAATTCCCCCACGAGGACTCCGGCCTTCCCTTTTTGAATAAAAGATCTAACAACCACAACTATAGCAACAATGATGGTGTAAAGGGCGTTGCGGCAGCAAAGAAGAAGCAAATCGGCTGCAACCGCGGACTTAAACCATCGTGACGATCGTGAAGGTTGCGTACAGTTTCGCACCTCCAAGCCTTACGCGTTAGTGGCAGCTTCTCTCATTTTTTACCTTTCTTTTGAACTCAATCACTGTTTTTTTTTCTAGGAGGCGTCGGCCATGTTGTGTCAGGAACACCGTCTTATGGCGGCTAGTAGCCGTGCGTTCTACCTACCGAGGGGCACTTCCGGCGGGGTTGGTTTCTCACGCGCTCTCACGTGATTGGCTGCACGGGAGAAAACGTCACAAAAAGCGGCCCGCACAGCCAATCACGCGAGACCGCGTGAGAAGACAACCCCCACCGGAAGTTTTCCGACACACCGCAGGATTTGCCCCGCTTTCACATTAAAATAAATTATTTATAGAGCAGCTCAACATTGTCCGGTGACCCGCCGCGGTGGCTCAGTGGCTAAGGCGTTGTGCTGCTGAGCACGAGGACGCGGGTTCGATCCCCGGCCGCGGCGGCCGCTTTTCTGATGGAGGCGAGAAGCAAAAACGCCCGTGTGTACGAGATTTCGGGACACGTTAAAGATCTCCAGGTGGTCAAATTTAATCCGAAGCCCTCCACTACGGCGCGCCTCATCGCCTGCGTTGTGTCGGCGCGTCAAACCCTACAATCAATCAACATTGTCCGGTGATAAAATGCCTGTCCCAGACCCGTAGTGAGGCGAGCTGAGTGGCTTTTGTTGTTGTTTTACAAGCGATGAAAAGTGTGCGTCGCGGGCAACTAGTGCAGGCTCTGTCCCTTTTGAGGGGAAAAATTGGCCGCGTATCTGCTCCTTTCGTTGAAAATGACGTTAAAAGTCGATAGCCTTCGTTGACATTTGCCAAGGAAATGCCCCCTTTGCTTTCCCGCTCACCTCTCATGCTGTTCCTGTTCCGTCGCGCTCATCCTAAGGTAAATACACTAAAGGTTTGCTCAAGGCGATTTGAATTTACCGCGTTCCACTGCTGCAGGTCGGGTTCCTCGATGCTAGAGCTACAGTACGGCAGAGACGCGCGTGAATCGAGGCGGCCAACTTCAGGGTTTATAGAACCGCGTTGCCGTGCTCCAACGTTCTTAACGTTGGCCGTGCTCCACGTGCGTTCCAAGCAGAACTTGGAACCTAGCTAGTGGAACCTTTCGTTGCTGTTGCCGCGTGATTTCTCATATGCCGCCAGGAGGTGGCGCGGGCAACAGCAGGCGGCGGTTTTCTGCAGTAGATTTAGGATATCATTTGCTATAAAAAAAACATGCATCCATAAATTTTCAAATTAAGGAACACTGTAAATATCCCTTATGTACTAATTTCCTGTCTTATATTTGCGTAATGTCTTGTTCTTGTTCAACAAAGTTGACAAGTATGAACTTATAAACCGGTATTGAACTCTCACATTTGGCTGTGAGTATATAAGGCTATTGCGCACTAAACTTTTGACTTTGGCCGGGTGGCTGAATCGAGTCACAGACAGACGGACAGAGAGACAGACAGACAGATAGACGAAAATTTCTAGGTTTACGTAGCCGAAGAAACACTATCGTCTTTAAAAAATTTTCTCGCCGCGCTCCATCACGCGAGTTGTAACCGGAACACCGTGCAATGCCGCGGCAACGGAAAACGGCCGCGACTGCGACCTTGAAGGATCCGGGCGGTCTCGCATTACACATGCGAAGCAGCGTGGATCTCCCAGTTTTGTCGGAAAAGAAAAAAAAAACGCCACAAAGAAGGAAAAGACATTGGCGGTGCTATTTTAAGGCTGGGAAAGCCAGAATTCAAGCACGAACACACCTCGGAATCCGCTACCCGCCCGATTTTCTTTCGACATAAATAACGCCGAGAGAAGTCGAACAGACACGTACAACTCCAGAAAGCTGTAAGCTCAGGAAACACCTGCGCGTAAGAGTGGCTCGTCATGAGTCTTAACCGTAAACAAGAGACTCGCGTGTCCACGTTCCTTTCTCGCTGAAATTTCTTTCTTTCTTCCCTAGGGAACAAATATTTCTGGCGTTAGTTATGACACATTTATTTTTTTTTTAAGCGCACACCTTAATCTTTACGAGGAGGTTGCTGTTGCGAAGGGCGTTTGAAGGTTTGGAGAGAGCGAAACAGAAATAAAATAAAGGTTGTTTTGCTCGGTCCGCGGCAGAGAGGGGTCTTTTAAAAGCCTATAAATCGGGGGCTTTCCTTAGCGCGAAAAGAATTTGTGAGGTAATCTGCTGAGTTTGTTGGCGCGGTTCGACACAAGAGAGCTGCAGATGAAAACCAAGCAAGACCATGTTGCGATACCTTGGATGCCGGACGTTGCAGATATAGAATTGCAGCATGCCGAGACATGCCTGCTTGACTTGTTACGCTAGCCAGTGTAGGCTGAACACACACACACGTCAGTATGTACCAACTCATGTATGTATCCTTTAAGGGTATGTATGTACCCCTTCGGGGTTAACCTGGATTCATTTAGGTTTTCATATTTTCCACAAAAAACCGTAGAATAGAACAAGTTGGAGCCAGTACGACGTTTGTCGCCTTCACTGTTTTCGGAAGACCTAGCTGCCAGACCGTGTTACTATACGATATATGCAAATTGTGTGTGACCTTGTACGTACAATTTTTTCCTTTTAGGTTGCGATCTTGTAAATTATATGTGCCGTATATCTGCCATGTTGACGTGTTACTTTATGCAACCCCTTTTTATTGAGACAGCAGGATATGTAAAGAATAACGTATGTATGTATGTATGTATGTATGTATGTATGTATGTATGTATGTATGTATGTATGTATGTATGTATGTATGTATGTATGTATGTGTGTATGTATGCACGTATCAATGTATGTACGTACGTATGTATATACGTATGTGTGTATGCATGTGTGCATGCACGCATTTATGTATGTATGTATGTATGTATGTATGTATGTATGTATGTATGTATGTATGTATGTATGTATGTATGTATGCACGTATGCTTGTATACATGCATGCATGTATGTATGTATGCACGTATGTATGTAGGTATGTATGCACGTATCAATGTATGTACGTACGTATGTATATACGTATGTGTGTATGCATGTGTGCATGCACGCATTTATGTATGTATGTATGTATGTATGTATGTATGTATGTATGTATGTATGTATGTATGTATGTATGTATGTATGCATGTGTATGTATGTACGTACGTACGTACGTACGTATGTATGTATGTATGTATGTATGTACGTACATACGTATGTATGCGTGTATGTACGTACGTACGTATGTATGTACGTATGTATGCGTGTATGTATGCACGTATGGTCGTATACATGCATGCAATCATGTATGTATGTATGTATGTTGTAGGTATGTATGTACGTATGTATGTATGCAGGTATGTAAGTACGTATCAATGTATGTACGTACGTATGTATATATGTATGTGTGTATGCATGTATGTATGTGTGCATGCACGCATTTATGTATGTATGTATGTATGTATGTATGTATGTATGTATGTATGTATGTATGTATGTATGTATGTATGTGTGTGTGTGTGTGTGTGTGTGTGTGTGTGTGTGTGTGTGTGTGTGTGTGTGTGTGTGTGTGTGTGTGTGTGTGTGTGTGTGTGTGTGTGTGTGTGTGTGTGTGTGTACGTATGCTACAGGGTCCTGAAGCCAACTTTGGATAATACATCCCATTAAAAATGTCGAATTTCGCAGCAACAAAGTAGTCAATTCTCGGTTAGAGCCACGACCGGCTTACGACCTGCCCATCGCTGCCGGCAATAATGGGAGTCAGCGTGCCAAAAAAATGCCGTGCGCGCTCCGCCGCGTGGGGCTAAGTTTAATCCCTAAACTCGCCGGCTCCGCTTCGCTCGCAGTGGGGCCTGTCCCTGCTCGCATAAAATGTAGTGGAAGAACCAACCAATGCCAATTCTGCTGATCACTGCCTATGATAGCGTCCAGCAGCGAGAATTCATGGTTAAGTCTATAGCCTTGTTTCGTAGCTATACAAACGCCAACGTACACAAGTAAACCAAACTGCTACTATTTGCGCATGCTCGACTAGCGTTCTTTATTTTGAAGCATTTTCGCACATTTAAACACGCGTAAACTTCGTCGACTTCGCTTAACATCGAGGAACTTCCTTTCGGCGCGAGGCTCTTCTATGAACGGACCCAAGTTCACAGGGGAGGCTGGAATTCGTATGAGCATCAAAGCAGCGCCATTCCGTGTCTGGAAGCGCCGTCATTCTTGCGGGAAAACATGTTTTTTCAGCGAAGGGCGCACTGATTGACGGCAACATTTCCAGCGGCGCTGCGACGTTTTCATTATAACTGGAGAGCCACGCTTGTAAAATGCTCCATCGGGGTGGCTTGCAAGCCCAACAAATGACACAGTTGAGTATGGAAGCCGTCTTAGGTCATTGCTTGTGGTGAGAGGGTGAACTGAAGGGCTTGTTGGTACATCATATCGTTTGAAAACAGCGCGGAAGACGGGACGGAGCAAGTAATAGACGACACAAGCGCTGGCGAACAACTGAGCGATTTAATTCGCAAGAAAATATATACATGAAAAACTAGGGGAAGAGAAGGAAAATTACGACATACGTCTTCCGCGCTGTTTTCAAACGTTGTGGTGAGAGCCACGTTACCTTCGAGATATCGTTTTTGAGCCACTGCCCCCGTACGTTGGCCGAGTAACAATTCCGCGTTAAAAACCTTTATTTGATAACACCGCCGATCCCACGGAAGGTGTGAACCTCCTTCAGTGAGAATCGGCAAAGACTGAGCTCAACGGACCGAGAGAAAAACGAAATAACAACGATGGCAGGCCAAGCAAACGCGTATACAGCGGAGGAATGGGGATTAAATGCAGCGCCAGCCGGGACAGTGGCGTCGGAAGAACTAAAAAGAACCAAACAAGCAATAACGAACGGAATCGGCGAGCATGGGCAGGCCGATATCTATAAAGCCGGTCGTGCTCAGACCATGTCAACCTGTTTTTGAAGCTTTGATTAGCAACTAATCAGCTAAGATATAGCGACATACCATAGGACCATCGTGCTTTTTTTCAGTCGCGTAATCGCGAGGTGTTCCCAAAAATGAAAGATAACAAAATCTTTACGGAGTTGAAGACCTAAGGCGCGCAAAACAAGCTCTGAGAACAGGTTGAATTATTAAATATTAGCGCCGTTTCTTAGCTGGTAGCTGGTAGACTGCTCCCACATTTCTGCGTCACCTATAATACCACCATCACTGCTCGTGTCCAGTTTTTACATCTTGTTTCGTCTTACACCTAGAAGTTCGGGTATAAATACGGAATAAGGCACAGATCCATACGTTCACGTTTCCAGTACGAACCATCTGGACGAACCGGAGATGACTACGAAATGAGGGCCTGGATCAAATTAAGCATTGAGAAAGGCGTGCTTTGAAATTGCGCCAAGTTTCGCACATGGAAGTGCATAGAAACAGGCCAGATATATTGTAACAAGAATGACAGAAGGGGCCGATCAAATAGTTTTGAACGGCCGTTAGTGCGTCAACAGTAGTACACAAACTCGGGATTGAGAGTTTAAACGCACCTTAGCGTATGTTGCCTTTGTGTGATAATATTCCTCTAATGGTAACCAAAACACCAAAATGCTCCGTGAACAAGCCTAGCCCTGATATGTGCCAACGATCACCGAAAATACCCAGCAGTATGCGCCGCCAGATGCCCACAAAACTACCGGCTCCCCAAAAAACATCTTGCGGTTGCTAAGGTCAGTTTCGAGATGCACCGTTTTCCCGGCGTTAGCTAACGTGACAATCAGGCTTACCGGCCACGATAAGGCGATACCAGAAGGACAGTACAGACGTCGCACAACAGAACATTTGAAGCAGACGGAATGGAGCAGACGGCAGCGACGCGGGCACCCCTGGCGGCAGCCGGGAGAAGCCCATTGTTAGCGAAACCTGCTGCGGTCCCTGCTGAACTCTCGTAACGATTGCAAGGTCGCTCGCCCCGGAGGTTTGAGAGCATAGTCCCGCGAAGAAAGCGCGGCGAAAAATATGGCATAGATAGACAATATGATTCACCACCGTGGAAGCGTGGGGAACAATGAATGCGCCGTAAAGACGCGCACAATGACGCGCGCGACTTTTCCGCTCTCCGCGTCCGTTTCAACAAGCATTCGAGGTACATATGAGTGGCGCCGGTCAAAAAAAGCACCTCTGCTCCCCACAAACAACAAAAACAACAGAAAATTTACGAGGGGATGCGTAGAATTTTTTCAGAATGTAGACGCGAAAGCCTATAGTTGGACCGTCTGCTGATCTGCTGTTGAACTTTGTGCTGAACTTTGCGGATGCGCCCTGGACAAGCACCCTGCGAAGCTCGTTCCGCTGGCTCGCCATCGCCTGCAGGAGCCGCTTGTTTGCGGCAGCGGCCTACCCTCCTCTGCCGCTGCTGTTTCCCTTTCCAGGCGCGCGAACCCTGGGTGACGCTCGCTGCGACAACAACGTCAGTGTTGGCGTGCCACCGATTTTCTGTACCACACCAGTCGCGTGCTTTGTTTGAAACACCAGCACTGATAAGCTTACAGAAGGTTAAGGACGTACCCCGCCCTCCCTAGCCGTGCAAAAAATACACAACCTATATCTGCCGATAAATGCCGAAACCGGCTCGTTCCAGATTTTCTCATCTAAACAAAATCCGCGAAGTTCATGTATTTTACCGGTATTCTCAAAAAGTCCTCGGGATAAATTCCGGATTACTCTGCGTTTCATCGGCGAAAGCCGAGAGAAGGAACTTTCCGGAAATATTTTTGTTGGCGTTCAACGTGGAGGAGACGGTTTTCGTTTTGTAAATGGTGAATTTAAGTGCCCCGCAACTATTTCACAAAAAGAAACAACAACCGTAGCTGGTAATATTTAATAAAGGCACAAACTTCAATGTTCTAAAGAAATTGCGCCGAAGCACAACGTTGCTTCCACACGAGACAGCTAGAAAATAATACATACCACCCGGCACTCTAGGGGTCATGCACCTAAGGGGTGTCGTCGTCGCATGTCGTCACGGTAAATCAAGTCGCCAAACGATGGTCAAAACACAATTGCGTAATGGATAAAACCTGTTAGAAATAAACTAACATCATTTAAGCTGATTTAAAAGACATGAATAGTCAGGATTTAATTGCATTATTAACCAAAATTTGTTAAAGTCCGTCTCGAAATTGGCTTCAAACGCCAGGTTTTCTCCTGTAAAGCATACTTCTTAGCATGTTGCGTGTGACAAGAAAACAACTTTGAGTCGCAATTTTTGGCTGAGGTAATTCTAAGTGCTGGATGTGTTGGTTGACAACGTTCTGCAAGCATTTAGGAATTCGAAAAAGCTGAAAAAGTGCTGCAAAGCTTAACTGCGCAATTCGTGTACGGTGGTGCTTCGAATTCGATTGCTGCTACAATTGAGCTTCAATAAGTTTTTGTTTTTACAGTAAGCCGTTGGTGGCGCAGTCTCTGCAATGGCGTTGGTCGCCGGAATAGACACTATAGCTTCTCCGCACGGAGTCCGGAGTTTATACGATAAACTCATATACCGTATTTACTAGCATGATTTACTCATTCCCCCCTCCATAGGATTCTTGATCGTGGCGCTGCAGTAGACTGCACATTTCTTGATTTCAGCAAAGCGTTCGACAAGGTCTCACTCAAGCTTTTGCTTCTGAAATTAAGTAAGCTAAGCCTTGATATTGGTCTACTTGGCTGGTTGCGCTGTTTTGTAACTAACGCTTTCAATTCGTAACCGTTAAGCATTTCGACTTATCTTCGTGCCCGGTTCTTTCGGGAGTTGCACAGGGGTCGGTCCTTGGTCCGCTTCTTTTCCTAATTTATATTAACGACCTCCCATCTAGAGTGCATCTTCCATTAACCTCTTCGCTGATGACTGTATCATTTATCGTGAAGTAAGAAATGCAAACGACTCCCTAGCACTTAAGTCAGACCTAAACGCTGTATCTTCATGGTGCAGCGAATGGGTGATGATGTTGAATGGGTGATGACGTTGAACAAATGCAAATTAATGCATATACCACGTAACAATGCACCTTCCTCAACCTATACCCTACAGCAACATACTCTTGACATCGCAAGTTCTTACAAGTATCTAGGGGTCTATATTTCAAATAATCTTTCATGGGATCAGCACGTTACGTATGTATCAATCAATGCGAACCGCCTATTAGGATACTTGAAGCGCAATTTTTCATCAATCTGTTCAAGCCTCAAGCTACGTACTCTATAAAACGCTCGTTCGCCCAAAGCTGGAGTATGCGGCCTCAATATGACACCCAGCCCACGAATTTCTAGTAACAGGGGTAGAAGCAATCCAGAATCGCTCGGCTCGTTTCATCCTGTGCAACTATCATAGCACTGCTAGTGTGTCCCATATGAAATCAACATTGCATCTGCCTCCTAACATGTCGTTGCACCGCAATATCCCTCGATTATCATTGTTTCGCAATTGTTTTTCTATGCGCACCTTCACGATTTTCTTTTGTCGGCCTCATCTTACACATCACGCTGTGTCTACCATCGCTACAAAGTTGCCCCGTTCCTTTGCAAAACAAACTCTTTTTATCATTCAGTCCCCCCCCCCCCCCACGGTGAGTGAATGGAATCGCCTTCTCGAACCACTGTGTCAAAACATGATGAGTTATTCAAAGCTGCCCCACTTGCACATTTTTCTGATTTTTCATGGGCCTGATATTTTAGAAGCCTACGCCATGTCTAAAACGGTGAATATTTTCGTGATTGTTTTTGGGCATTGTCATATGTCTGCATCGAATGCTTTGTGACTTGTGCATTGTACATTTGTTTTCCCACTCTTCTCAGTAACGTCCTCAGTGACCCTGAGGGTATCCGAAAATAAATGCCTTACCCATACACCGTATACACCGATATACTTTGACACTGCATATACTCGCGTGACACATGCTCAAGCCTCATACGGATGGGAGCTGCTCGGCACGTGTCAAGGATTCCGGCTTGTTTAATTGGTTTTTGCGTACCTCATTTGTGGCTATGTCCAGCTGCACGTTGTTATGAGAAACTGCTGGCGCTGAAGCGATGTGGCTGTCCTCCATTCTCTTTGATTTTTTTACGCCGCAGTTCAGGGGCTCGCGTTAACAGGTGGGATTCTGGTGTAGGAACGTTCGAACATCCGCTCACTGATGTCGAACAACACCGCCCGGAATGGGCTTCGTTGCTTTCTTCTCTTCGCATAACTGATAACTTCAATCTGGTAGGCAGTTCCCGCACTTTCCACCGGTACCCGTGTCCGGTAGACGCTGTTACATCGGCCCAGCGGAACCGCGCAGTCTGACTGCTAGCCTGGCGTTTATCATTTTCTCTGCAGGGGCGGTATTCTCGTAACTGTCCCTTTTGAAAATGTCTCTTTTGCGTCCCTTTCATCGTGACGTACTTCCGGTTAAGCAGTGGGCCTTTGATTCAAATACCGTAACTGTTCTTGCAAAACGCATTTTAAAGAACTGAAACCGTGTCAGAGTATCTTTTATGTGTTTATTGTTCCGCGAGCGAACCAACAATAAGGCGACGAAAAATCGTCTGCTCCAAATCGTCTGCTCCGAGTAGCCCGGCTCATACCTCCGCCGTGCTTGCATGGCGTCACATCCGGGTGTTCGCTTTTAGCCAATCAGGGCTCGCTCAAAAGGGACACTTTTGAAAGGGACACAAAAGAGACAAAACACGGGAATACCGCCCCAGGCCTTTTTCAGTCGATGCCCTTGATAAGCAACGCCGTGACGCGGCGGATACTACCCGCAATGCAGCGAGAGCGGGCGGAACCCGATATAGTCCGCGTTCACGGTTCGGCGTCGTTAACGTAGGCGTTCACGGCCGTCTTTTACGACCTGTAATACCACGGCGGGTCATTTAATGACAGGACCATTAGGGCCGAGCACTGACGGGTTGGGAGACCGGGAGGAGGCGGAGCGCCCCCCGCGAAAACAACAATAAGGACAAGAAATGGGAGGCCTGAAATACGGACAACAGAGGGGGATGTCGGGAAGAGGGGATTAGCAACCGTTAGGATTAATCCGAGGACGCGCGCATCCGACGCTCTCCCCTCACCAACGCTCTCCCTCCCGATTCACTCGCACCCGACACATAAACAGGGCTCAATCGAACCCTGTCACGGATCTGTAGAAACATTCAAGAAACGAAGGATCGTGCGCCGTGCGGCAGTCGGGCTCTACAGGGAAAGCACGCCGCTGAGCCAATGCATTGGAACCGTACGGCACACAGTGGCTGACATGATACAAAGATTTGAAGGGAACGTGTTGTTGGGCGTGTTGGTTGAGGACTTGAGGTCTACAAACATACTGAGTGGCGCAAATACACAACACACAAGAAAGAAGACACGGAGTAGCTCCCGTCCGTGTCTTCTTTCTTGTGTGTTGTGTATTTGCACCACTCAGTATGTTTGTAAAGATTTGCAGGTTGCCAGCTGAGTTTTTGCTCACTAAAAACGGCGAAAGTGGTGGATAATAATCTGACAACGTGCTGCTGTGGCGTTTCCGCATCTGGCTAGCGGAGCATGTCGGGGTTAATTGTAACATGGCGGTCCGCTGGCCAGGCGGATTTCGTGTTGGCGGCGTCGACAGCATTGCTTAGTTTATTTCCTTTGGGAGGTAACCAACGTGTTTCCAGTTTAGCGTGTGAATTATATGTAGTGAGACTATTAGACCATGACGTAGAAACGGTCACACGACACTTGCGCGCCAGCTCGAATGCGACTGATCGCATGCGCGCGGACGCCAAGGAATCAGCCATGGAATCAGCTGATCCGCACTGAAGCGCACAGAAAATGAATCTCCGTCATGATATCCGTGCATTTTTGCGCCGTGTCGCTTTATTTGCCATTCTGTGATATTTTGCGAGGCGCTCAGTGCTTTTCAAATGAGGTGAAGCGAAGTGTGGCTTTAGCTGAATGTGAAACCTTAACACACACACACACACACACATACACACACACACACACACACACACACACACACACACGCACGCACACACACACACACACACACACACACACACACACGCACGCACGCACGCACGCACGCACGCACGCACGCACGCACGCACACACACACACACACACACACCAAAAAAAAAACCGTTATCGCATGGACCAATGCTGATTTTGCCGGGGAGTCGCGGTCTATTTGAAGCACGGGAACGAAAGAGCGCGGTCGATCGCAGGCCAATTGCGGGAGTGGCAGAATGCATGTCAAGGGCAGTATGCGAAAGGCCGTCAGCGGCGTGTTGCGTTTTCTTTGCGTCTATATTCGTCAAGTTCTAGCTGCATTCCACCAACGCCAAGGAAAAGCTTGCGGGACTGAATTGGGCAGTAATTTGCCGCACAAAGCGAGTGCAGAACATTCACTTATTGTCACTGATTAAAAAAAAAGAAACCGCATTTCGATACATATTTTTTCGTTGTATACCTTCACGAACGTTTGCGCGAGAGTTCGAAGCACGTAGGGCTGTACGAAGTTCCATACATGAAACAACTTAAACGCGCGATTATAAAAGATGCTTTTATTTCCTTTCCAACGGGAACGACCGCTGGCTGCCACTCTTTAGTCTGTAGTGAACTTGCGGTAGTCAAGTCCAGATCGGAATCGCTGTTGCGGCGACAGTTCAGGGCATTGAGGAAAGAAAAGTTATCCCTTCCTCCATGGTTCAGGGGCAGTAGATAAGCGAAAACAACGAATGACGGCCTCGAAAGCACCCGGGGAGGCAGTTGCTCAGCGTGCATCCGAGTTGCCCAACTTTTGCACGCACGCACATCTGAGCTGGAGACTGCACGCACGCACTGCGCAAGTCAGGCGCAAGGGCCTAGCCACTTTCTAGCGCACTTGAAGAAAATCAAAACCAAAACTGAACCGAAACCTTTTACTGTTTGTTCGCTAATTACAGCTTAATTACACTGAACGTTTTTTAAAGAGCTAGTATTAATTACCGAGGCTATTATTTGCAACTATTTTGCTTCAGTTATTTGTTTCAGTTAAATAATTACTGAACAACTCTGCAGCGGGCGATTGTTCTGGCAATCATGGGAATTGTTTCATGTCAGCGCCCACGATTCGTACGGCCTCGGAGCTCGCTGGGAAAGGCGGACCTTGTGCTGATGCGGTTCGCAACGTTCCCCATCGCTCAGTTTCAGCCGGTCAAGAGGGCCACCCAGGGTCTTGTGGACTGGAATGACCCCTCACCGCCATGGGTGGGCCCCATCAACAGTCTATTCCTTTCCTCCTCATCCATCCGTCTCTAAATGTGCCATAAGCAGAGGTAGTAGCAGTTAGTAGTGACACTAGTGGTAGTCCAATGTAATAAACCACCCGCTTCGTTTTCGGCGTAGCTCTGCAGATATGCCTGCCATGTATACGCCAAGTTCCACATGCATCCGGCTTAATTCTGTGACCTTCACAGCGAAAATAGCGCCCAGAAACTTCATTCATGCGGTGACTCGCTTAAACTTTTTCAATTAGGCTGCGCGGTCGTTAAGCTGACAAAGCAGTCCACGCGTTCCCGTGACGTCACAGCTCGTGGGCCCGAATGAAGTCGGCCTCCAAAACGGTTCTCGCGCGCCGCCCTGCGATCAGGATCCGGAGATAGCACAACGTAAACAGCCGCGAAAGGCTGGGTGTGCACGCAAGGAGCGAACAGGTACACGCGGGATTACCGTCAACACTGACCGGGCGATGTCGTAACGAGCGTTCCCTGTGCACGAAAGCGCGGAACTCTCCTTCCTACTTCACGCAAGGCGCCGCTCATCCCTCGGGAACGACGAGGAAATACGCAATAAGTAAGAAAACGAAGGGCGAGGCAGGTTGCCGAGGCTTCTTCTCTCTGTTACAGGAAGGGGAACTTGGCCCCAAAAGCACCGGGCGGTGCGTGCGTGACAATTTTTAGCAGGTCGCTAATGGCAGCGGCGACAGAGCCCTTTTTCGGGCACCCCCTCTTCTCAATCGACCGCGATGTCACGTGGGTACAAGGACCAGTTCAGAGGCAGGCCTTCTGGGAGCTGATTCTGTTGTTTGTGTTTCCGAGCCCTGTCAAAATGCAGCTTACGTCGTCCTTTGTTATTTTTTACTTTATACCTAGGCCATCCAAACGGCGTGAATGTGCGGTAGACTATCCTTCCGGTTCTCAAAGTGCCCCCAGGAGCCGCAGTCATGTCAGTGGGGGCGAGTGGCTTCGAAATCGTAAAAAGCACACTAGACGGGGTAGGGTGACGGGGACAGGAAAGAGACAGTGACACGGGACGAGCGCTAAACATCAACTGAGGCTTTATTGAAAAGAAAGGCAACATACACACAAATACGCAGAAACGCTAAACAAGATACGTAAGGCGCAGCTTTCACAGAGATGTCGTAGCAATACACGAATTTGAGGAGCGTTTTAGAGACCATTTTCGCTCTCCGTAACCTACGTTTAGCGAAATTCAGGACTTAGAATTATTCCGCAACTTTACACTTAGTTGGATTTCCACAAAATTAGCTCGCTAGTTATTAAAAAAAAGCCATTTACGGTATATAGCGGAAATTTGGTGATTCACGTTATCTGCAATGCGAGGAATAACAAACAGAAAACTATGTACACCTAGCGGCAGCCATACGGCAGTAACGAAGGAAAACACGGCTTTTTTAGTGTCTTTTATACCCCTCTTTAAAAATATCCATTTTCGCCTATTTCGTGGCAAATATCCACATTTGGTTCATTCACGTACGCTTTGTAGCGCTTCAACGTGATTGCAACACGCTGTCGACAAAGGCGTCAGCCAATCGGCGGGGAAGGATGGAGCGAGGAAAGTGGGAAATTTGAACGAACTCGTAAGCCTCCCGCTGTGCACATCAACCGAGTGCGAAGTTGTCGCCAATGTATCCCTCGTCAACGACGCAGCAGAGGGGGGCGAAGAGTAGCAGCCAACCTCTTCTCACAGTCCCCCGTGATTCTCCGCGTCTTGGAAATCAAACGGCGGACGCTGTGTTGTACGAGGTGATTCGAGGGCGGCGCACGACAAGTCGCCGAGGCGCGCAGATTTCCCCCGAGGGGGAAAAAAGGGAATTACTCGCGCCAGACTGCGAGCGACATCGTCGTCGCTACGACGAGTCGTCAAGCGTCGAGATGGATGAGGGAGGAAGAGAAGGTTGAGGGCGGACGATTTGCTGATGGCAAAAAGCCAACTAAGGAAGGAGAGAGAAGGAACAAAATAAATGAAAGAAGAAAGAAATGAACACGAATTTATGGAAGAGACGCAAGAAGAGTGGGAGGGAAAAAAAAGATTAAAAACTCCGAAGTCAGGAACGAAAAGAGTTCAAACAACTTCTCGCCACTACTGCGCCCCTCTCACTCCTCCGATATATTGATTCCCATCCCCGGGCGCAACGACTCGGCAAGCCCTCAAAAGCCAGGTTGGGAGGAAAACAAAGACATTTAGGAAGCAGGAAGAAAGATGGGGCAGCTGAGAAGAGTGGAAAGATAAAGCGTTTGTCATGAAGAAAAATAGCGACCGGGCGACCCCTCTGCGCGCCAGGCAAACCGAAAAGAAGGAACGCGACGGCTCGGAGAGAAAATAAATAAATAAATAAAAGAAAAAGAAAGAACCCGCTCAATGAAGTTTCAAGGTCGAAAATGGTACGCGCGCTGCGGCGTCATCTGATGGGATTTGCCAAAACCTCTAATACAGCTCTTCGCACAGCGGGGACCAATGGAACCGTCCGAGTGCGCGAAAGGCGTACGGCACGTTTGATTTATGGCGCGTATCAAACAGCGAAGCGGTCGTAACGGCATGGCCAAAGGGCAGACATACACGAACGCAGACACATGCGCCGGTTCGAATGCGAGTCGTAGGAACGGAGAAACGCTTGTTGAAGCGTCGGAGAAGCCAAAATAGCGCTGGGAACCTCCTGCAGAGCCGTACACCATTAGATAACTCGAGAGGGCACAGGCGTACTGTGTAGACTTGTTAACAGGGTGCGCTGTAATGAATTCGGCCAAGAATCACACCGGGACATTAGTTATTCGACGGTCATTGATTCGAAAGGCGAAAGGACAGCGAAAGGACAAGGCGAAAGGACAGCGCCATTATACAAAGGCGAAAGGACAGCGCCATTCTGTATGGTCAGCACGCATCCAGTTGGGCAATACGAACTCTTTGTCCGACTTTTCTTACCTCCGTCAGTCATCTCATGGAACAATATCAAATATTGTCATACTTTATAAACCCAACGCCCCGAAATTTACGACCGGGAAAGCCGGCTTTCTGGTACTTCGCAATCGTCAATTTGAGTACCTAGCCTGCCAAGAATAATCGGCGTGCGAACGCAAAGATTTTTTTTTTCTACACGAAATGATGTGAATCGTCTGCAAACACCATTTCTCCTCATTCGCCGCAACCTGCACAAGACCTCGCCGCAGACTTAAACCCCGAACTACTTAAATTTAACCCCGAACTACCATCGCCCATCCGTGGAACGCATAACAAGCATAGCTCCAGTCCCGTAGTCTTCCCATCCGCCCGCATTCATAACAGGACTGGCTCCACCGGCGATCCTCAATCCGGTACTTTATCCTGACGGTCGTAGCATGACGGCATTCTCCTCCGAGCGCCGACATCGCGTGTGAATAAAAATGATCGCTCGCCCTATTTGGTAATAATTCTCACTGTGGGAAAATTCGGAGAAGTCGTTTTGTAACATGCTTGAATTGACGTGGCGTAACCTCCTCAGCGCATCGCCGTTGTGAGTGAGGAAGCACATGCACGCCAAGGCCGCAACGTCATAAAGCGACTCGTCATCGGAATATGATGCTTACAGCACCAGCTGCAAGCAAGCACGCTCTTCTAGATGCGCTTCGGATAACCAAACGCAAGCGCAAGAAAATGCGCCCCAACTAACTGGCTGCAGGAACCAGTGATCGTAGCTACTCAATTTACGCTGCACCCCTACATGCTCGTTAAAGAACGATGCGGGGGGGCCCCCTTTTTGCCTCCACCACCCGCCAACGAGCTCCTTTACGTCACCGCAAGAACCGTTGATGTTTTATAAAAGCCCTTTCGCTGCCGCCGCTGACGACGACGACGATGATGATGATGATAACGACGACGACGATGATGAGGGTATCGGATGAGCACAAGTTTCGCACCCTAGCTCCCTAGCCCACGGAATGCCCACGGAGCATCTTACTCCGTGCCATTCCGTGCCCTTGCCGCCGCTTCAAACATGGAGGAAGGCATCAAACAACCTTAGCGCGGTGCTCGTGCCATCTAGTGGGACAAAAATGAATGGCTTTGTTGGAGCGGGAGTTTCAAACTTTGCGCGGTGGTCCTGCCATCTGGTGGGACAAAACTGAACAGATTTGTCGAGCGGGAGTTTCAAACGGTCGTTTTGATATCTTGTCAAGACTTCCGTCCAAACGATACGTTATATCTAATGCGCTATTGCTTTCGTGGCTATTCATATGCAGACTTTGTGTAAAGTCTCCACGCAATGACAAAAGTTTTTCAGGCTGCACCTAATTGAAGTAGAATGTGTTTGCTCTAATTACAATCAATAACGTTTTTCCCACTCTGCTGCATACGGCATTTCGTCTGATTTCGACAATGAAACTTCAGTTTTTATTTGTGACGTTGAAACTTTTGAAAAACCATGAAGATTTTTGTTTAAGCCAGTACATTGACCCATTTAGCTAGCCACTCACTACTGTTGTAATTTTCTCTGTTTTTTCTTTTTTGTAACGACGCTATTAGTTAGTGGGAAAATAGAGAAATATGCAGCATTGGTAGGATTGTCAAACAGCTGTTTTGCAAATGATAAGCCGTGCAGATGCCGTGCAGAATTTTCAGATGCCGTGCATCTGTTTAGTACATTTTTGTGTGTGGGAAAGGAATGTGGCCCTTTGGCCAAAACAAAAACAGCTGCCCGCTAATATTTCGCTACATCCCGTCGGCTACAATAATTCAAAGAACACTTGTTCAGTCCCACATTCGTTGCCATCAATTTAGCACTGCACATTTCCCTGGAGCTCCGCGCGCGCTCAAGACAACCACCCTCTGAACGGTGGCGCTGCTTAGCGACGGAAATAGAAGACAACCCAACACTGGCGGGGTTTTCAAATAACTAATCTGTGTCCACGGCGTCCCTTGTTTATTTTTCTTCGTTTAAGCTGTAGGTCCCGACATCAATCAATGCGCCAGGGTCTAATAACGTTTTACGGTAAGAGATATAATAACGTTTTACGGTAAGAGATAGCATCCCACGTTCGTGTCTAACGACGTGCGGTAGAGTAGGAGTTGCGACACGACATTGTCGCGATCTGCAAATAGCCACAACGTAGAGGAATTTGATTTAGTTCGACCGCGTATGTAGCTTCGGCGTTTCTTGACAACCCAGGACTGCGGACATGACTGCGCCGGTAACGATCATGCGCCATGCTTCTTGATGGATGATGCCGGCGCAGGCAAGTCCTCAGGCACCGTGGAAGTTTACAAGAGCGCAAGGAACGAGGGAAGGGAAAGGGCACAGACGAGCACTTCAAGCGGTGTTGCTTCAGCCACACTTAACTTATCATGCCATGCTTCAAGATGCGTCAGAAAGGGTGAAAGAAATCTAAGCATTACTCTGCAACTTACGCAGGGCCTGAACGCCAGTTTACGCCGGCAGAAACACAAAGCAAAAACAACGCACAGTCACGTCAGTACAGCAGTTTAACCGAGTCGGTATTCCAGGCATCACCTAACACCACTTAGATGAAAAAGCCTGGCCCTGACCGCAGCTTCAATGGTCGAAAAACCAGTCCGCTTCCGTGGCCAGCTTCAACGACGTCGTGGCTAAAAACAGTGAAATAGCCGCTCTCGGTAAGAAATGCGGCTGCGATTGGAAGCTAATGCCGTTGTTTCGACCAAAGGCCTGCGAAACAAGCTGACTTTAACTTGCACCGGCTATGATATGATGCCAGTGGACAGTTGCCACGAGTAGCGTGCACAATCGCAGAACGGAACCTGCTCAACGGACCCTGTGAGAAAACGCATGCACCACTCACAGTCCTTGGGTTCCTTGAGGTCGGCCATGTTGTCCCCTGATGTGGTCGCCAGGCCGGACGTGCTGGTTGCGGAGCTCGGCGGCGGCGTGCAGGGTGCGGACTGTGCGGGTGGCAAGCTGAGCCCGTTGCCCTTGGCCGACTTGTCCTTATCCTTGTGCTGGAAGAGCTGCGAGCTCTGCGAGGCGGCGTGTCCGCCGGCACCGCCTCCCTGGGGTGTGGCGGGCGCGCTGGCGCTCTTCGGCTGCTGCTGCTGCTGCTGGCCGTCGAAGGCGTCGTACAGCGTCACCGCCACCACCTCCACGGGGCCTGCGGCACAGAGGTCGGGGAAGGGGAGGGAGAGAAAGAAACAAAGTCAGGAGGCATTTCACTGTGTTAAGGCGGTGACCAGCCAAGCTGCTTAGAGCGCGACAGAAAGGTCAAGTGTAACGAAATCGCAGTCCCAGACTAAGTTGCAGTCAAAGCGGGTGACCGCAGTTTCACACTTCAAAATATGACCTCCTGACAAGAAGTTTCATCGAACCCTTGAAGGTGACACAGAAGTAAGTTTGAGCGAAGGTACCAACGCAATTATTGTGAACTGACTGATTGGTAAACGTAAATTAAACTCTGTGTAATGATCTAGCTGCCGTTGCGACCCATTTTCGTATAATTTGTTTCCGAACAGTTCCCGTAAAACAACAGTTGCAGCCCTTTTCCCCAACCACACTCCCTCCGTAAATGACCATGCATTTACAGCAGACGGGAATTGTGAACGTTTGCAACTTCACTGAACGACTCGAGTGAAACTCAGAGTGACGATGGAGTCTCCTTAGCGGCCACTTGCAAGACAACAGTCACGCTAAGCATTCGCGATAAAGTTGGCTCTGCCGCAAGGTTGTTCACGCGCATGGGAAATGCAGGAGTAAAGCTAGGGCGACAAGTACACACTCAAGGAGTCGCCCTTCTGCTGAATAAATAATAAATAGTTGAGAAGGAGCGAACCAAGATTTTGATGACGTTGACGATGCGTCACGACGACTTAGAGACGAACACATTTTTTTTTTTTTTTTGCTGAGTAAAACCAAGCACACGTCACATCCCCGGTTTAAAGGAGCCATGAAGACAAAACACAAGTTTGGTTCATTCAAAAGATAGCCTCGTTACAATCATACTGACAACAGTTTTAACGTAAACTTCACTCAAATAAGCTATATAATTAGGAAAAAAGGGAATGGCCATGCGACCCACTCGCTCATTTCGCGCAACAGAACCTATGATGTCATACCAGCTTACTCTGATATTGGCGGAGGCCGGCAAAAGCAAACGCAAATTAGGCTGAACTTAAAAGCTTGCAGAACGAGCTATTTGTGCTTAAATTTAGGGCACATTCTTTTTAAAGCAATAAGAATGGTGGGACAAACAGTGAAAGTTACGAAAGCATATGCAATCATATAAGTACTGATACGTACTGCTGTTGGTGCTGCGCGCACTATGCTTGGTTTAGCTGCACAGCACTCCGGGGCTTTGTGGTTGTCTCAGACAACACTGGCCGATTGAAGCAAGCAACGGTGTCTTACGTGACCATATTTGTCGAGCGAGCACTATAGGTTTCACGAAACGATTATTTTCTGCCAGAACAAAAACAAGCCAGGTTTAAATACGGTCAAAAACAAACCAAAGGCAGAAAACAGCTGGCCACGGTAGGGTGGCGCCATCTCGGTTGAGTTATGTAAACAAACGCGCGAGTGCCTCGACGCCAGCGCCGCCGTGCAGGGCGGAGACACCTTTGAACGGTCCCGTGCCGCGGCAATTGGGCCAACGTGCTCAACGCGTTGTTCTTTTCGTTTCCCACGAGACCCAGGAACGCGAAACAGATAAGATGATTCGACTTCACCAGTAAACCACGTTGCGGCGATAATTTTAACACGGTTTTGGCACAATGACTTGTTTCGGCGGCGAGCGAGTGACCCAAAATAGCGGCACCAGCATATACGTGCCTCCACCCTGCACGGCGGACGCGTGAATCAAGGCACCCAAGGCTGCAGAAGGGTCGGTTCCTGTGATGTCATTGCAGACCACAAAAACACGTGATTTAGCGGTAAAATCAAAATTTTAACTGAAATTCATTAATTTCTCAGTGAATAAAGCATCGTTTGTATCAGGACAAGCGCTGGGGGCTCTATAAAACATGAAATCTTTCGAATAAAACAAACTTGTATTTTGTATTCATGGCTCCTTTAAAACAGTTATTTACATGAGCAAGAAATTAGTTTAGTAAGCTGGTTTAAATAGGACGCGCATCCGATATTTGGCTGATAAGAACAGAATTTAATTAGAATGCTTGTTACATTTACAGAGGTTAACACAGACTTGGCACCTGAAATATAAGGCAATTAACAATGCAGTAAGTAAGGTTAGCAACATGTAAGAATAACAAAATGCACTTTGATCTTGACCAGATCTTATCCTATTGGGAAGTACCCGTATTACAATAAATACGATCATCATCTTTCGCTATCACGGGAATTAATTGTGCGGTAGGTCGGAATTTGCTTCATTCGAAAACCCGCGCCGTTAGAGCCGCGAGCCGTGGTTACGGAGAAAAGCGGTAGGCGGCGACGCATGCCGCTGAGGCTTCTTTGCTTGCGGTTGCTTCCTTCAGCGCCTCGACAAAACAACGAAAATAAACGACTTAGCGCCTCCCATAAAAGTTTTTCAAACAATTCATAGTCAGTCTAACGCTTGTGGGCGTTCACGTACGCGTAAGATGGGCCGGGGGATGCGTACGGCTACGTCGAATCAAGGAACAGTTTTGTACGCGAAAGTTTCGTACAAGAAGTGTCTTCGATTTGGCTGCACTCGCTGCACTCATTCAGGTAGTGCAGCCCTCGCCTCTTCGATTTTTTGAGTGCAGCGCGCGGCGCCTGCACTTTTATCTTCAATTTACCGACGGTGCAGAGAGCGCAGGGTGAGTTCACGGCTTCCCCTGCACTTCCCAGGCAGGAAGTGCAGAAGCAGACGACAAAAGTGCAGGACCGGTTCTGCAGTGGCGCCACCTGTGCTGAACTGGCTGAACTCATTCTGAACTCGTGAAGAAAGTGCGGGCCAAATCGAAGAGACCTAAGGTTTCTCTGCCAATGCGAGAACATACTCCTCAGCCGGGAATCAGGAAAATCACAACACGAATACATTACAAACTTTGCACCGTATGCGCTTGTTCATACGGCGAGGGTTCGCAGCTAACCAGCAACAAAACAATAGAAATATTATTTCGATTTTTTTTGCACTATACATTACAAAAGCAAAACGCTTGAAGAAAAACACAAGAAGGCGGAAGTGGTTCCTGCAGCATATTTTTTGAACCAGGCCTGGTTCTGAAACGGGGACAGGGCCGGATTAGCAGTGGCGAGGGCACGGTTAAAAAACCACGGATTTCGAATAAAACAATCCTTCCCCCCCTCCCCTCCTCCCGCTTTACTTTCTCGTCGTTCTTAAGACTTGACGCTTTTTATAATTAGCCGCAAATAGCACATGCCGCATTTACTCGAAGAAGTTTCGGCGTGTTCATGAACATCGCCTGGCGTCCACTTTCTCGCAGGGCACGTGGAGAGATTGCCACCAGGGTGAAGAGAAATAGACGGCATTAAGATTTCTGCGGCTAGTTGGTTGATACTGAAAGAAAGGTAAACTGCGCGAGAAGTTGGGACGAAAGCAAGAAATGCACACGGCACTTTGAAGTGCAGTCTTAAAGGGGCCCTGAAAGGCATTTTGAGCACACTAAATGAAGTAGCGCAATCGTTAGATTGGGTCGTCAAGGTCATCTGGGCCAAGTATTACTATTTTACGCGCAGCGGAAAGCTCACACTTTTGTTGCAAAGTTTGTCGCTTTTTTTCTCACCCTTTCCTTCGTGTTTTTGGACGCCGCCATCTTCACATGTCTACATCATCGATTCCCCGATGTTCGTCATGAGCTAGACATCCTGCTATTGGGCGGCTTTTTCACGCACTTCCGGCAAAGAGATGAGTCGTCTGCTCAGCGTCGACTCGCCGGCTGATCTGCCAGCGTAGTGCCGGAGTGCTTGGACATTTTACGACAAACGAAACAAGTGTAAACAAACGCTTAACCGTTCGTATTGAATGCAACACGGCCATAACACGACATGGATATTCTCTTACCGGAGTACGTTCCATAAAGAAAGCGTTGAAGCCCCGTGGCACTTCTTTCGTGCAATCGCAGAGCCGAATGCCCGGGTTTGACGGATACATTTTTTTCCACTTCAAAACAATCCAGAGATGCGTTTCGAACGAACACAACGTCACAACATGCGTTGCAAGTCTGAACCGCGATTGACAGACGATGGGTTGCATCCTCCTGCCCGTCGTAAATTCGGCACTCACCTCGCGCGCGGTTTGCGGGGACGAACAGCAAGTCACTTAAGTCTGGCGCGCAAGCCGAGATGGCTTTTAGCCACGCACACTGCACATACCCCATGCGAGGTTGAGTCGTACGTCGCTCGAGAAAGATAATCCAGACCATGGGAAGCACTATCCACCCGCAGAAGCACAACGTCGCATTTCATCGCGAAACAAAGGCGTCCACAACACACACACCATCGCCTCCTGTAATGCCAAACGCATCTCACACTTCCTAATGAGAGTGAGTGGTACGTCTGCAGTGCCCACATGTCGCGAGGTGGGGCCTCGAGCTGAACCGGGATCACGCAAGCGTAACTGGCCTCTGGGGCGGTTTGTGCCTTGTTGCCAAGGCAACCGATGTTGGAGATCGTCAAAGAAAGGCGCTCGCTCCAGCGCTAGAAAGCTCAGAGCCGCGCCGGAGCATGTTTTGCCAACGTTGCCGCTCTCCACCACGCGTCGCCCCAAGCTGAACTGGTCACATGATTGAAGCGTTTTGTGCACGGGTTCTGTATCGGTTTAAAATGTCTTTTTCACATGGCGCCGGCAGGAATTACCACCACCACAAAATAAGACCCGGCACCAGCGGGGCCACATCTGATAAGGCGCTTTTTGGATAAACAGTGCGCGGTGCATGAAAGGGACCGAGCGCAAGATCCTCCCCAGCGGCTGCGAGTTCGCCGCCGATTAAAAGTCACGTGCTGCACTGCAGCAACGCACACCGCGAAATGGCAAGGCCAGGCCACCGCACACATGCGGCCAGATTTTTCGTTCGCTTATCCATCCTTGAGCGGAGTGCGGAATTCATGGTGTCAACCGGTGTCAACAAAACTTGCCCGTAGCAGACGGCAGTCGGAGGAGCGTAATGCGGAAGTACGTCACCGCTGACTAGCGCAGCATCATGGGAGGGAGTGCTCTCGCGCCGTCAACAGTTGAAAAGAGGAGGAAACGCGGCGCGACGATAATGCGCGGTTTTTGATTTACGATTTCTCAGCTAATAGTCATCGCTTTAACAAAATTCTTGCGGGAGGAGATTGCTAATACATTGTCTTATTTGGTTACATGTACATCCATGCATCGACGGAAGGTATTTCAGGACCCCTTTAAGTGTGGTATGTGTTTCTTTCATTCATCTTAACGTTTAGCGTCGTTTACCCTATTTTCAATAGACAACACCTTTTGTCGAAAATCAGGAAGTGCATTCGTGAAAAATGGCTTCCTCTATCTGCTTCACTAATTCGGCAGCGGGAACTTTGGTTGCTGGCGCGTGAGGACTGCCGAAGTAATGAAATCTAAGGTTCGACGAAATATCGTCTGGTCGGGTAAAAGGTTGATAGTTAAAAACTTGCGGTCACCGACCAAAGGCTTATTAAAAGCGTAAAAAAGAGAATACGGAAGCCGAAACGTCTTTTTTTTACGCTTTTAATAAGCCTTTGGTCGGTGACCGCAAGTTTTTAACGATGAACACTGCCGAAGTAGACAGGCGGGCCATTTTTAGAAACTGTTCGCACATCCCTACAGTAAATACGCTACCAATCGTCTGGCTGTTTTGTCACGTCATCCAGCAACAGGAATTTAAGCTTTCCTAAAGCAGCGTTTTCATGGAAACAGTGAAATTATGTATATTGTATATGCCGTCTGACTGCTAAAAATAATTTAAATGGTCTATTATTCAAATGCTTTCATCATGTGGGGAGATAAATCCTCTAAAAAATGTCGCTCCTATCGGAAACGAGGTCGATACCAAACTTCCACAAAAATGTTTTTAATAACGATGGCCTCCGAGATCCCCCCGCCCGCGTTTTGAGCAAAACGCGTGCGGGGTGATCTCCGAGGCCATGTAATAACACTCCAATAAACAGTCATACATATTTTCATATATGCACGGATTGTTCACTTTTAAACCGGTAATACGTTTACAGTTTTGCAGGCAATATCCGCTTTCATAAGTGCAGTAAACACATTCATAGCGCACACGCCTTCCGGCTATTAAATTGCGGAATAAATTTACATTTTTACAAAAATATACTTAAACACAGTGTAGAAAATGTGTTTCGCAGAAATTCAATGTTGGAATGGGGCGTTTATACGTATTACCATGGTTTCGATTTTCATTCATATGCGTTTCATATAAAAGAAAGGCATAGACGTTTCCACAAGAGTTTTCCTGCCTTTTTCTGGGACAGTTTGTTGGCGAGATTAGAAACACTGACCCTTCAACAAGCTCCGTCGCTCTACGCGATGCATGGTTTTGTGCAAGTGAAATATTTTTACCTCAGACCGAAGAACTGTGCGCTGACTCGAGGATTATGCACGTCATCAAACGAACGAACGGCCTTTTCGGAACGTTCATTACTGAAACACATAACCTCTGTTCCAATCAGCGGAAATCGGCCGCAGGCTTAAATATTTCGGAACGAAACCATGAAGTCTGTTATTTTCCTCGCCCCGGGGGTGGGGGTAGGGTGGGGACTACGCCCTGGGGTCCCGGTTCACTTGAACCCTTTGAACCACGGATAATCTTCCCTTTCCTCGAGTATGCCGAGGCATTTCAGCAGTGACCACGCTTCGTTTCACTTCTGGTTGTCAGCTTTGCCGCATGACACGTCAAATCAGGTGATTTATCCGCATAACGCGCGGGTAACCTTTCCCGCCTCACTGATAAGCTGTGCAAGAAAGCCAACCACACTTACGAGCATAAAATGGGTGTAGTACGAGCAACTTTACGTGACAGTATGAGTTTATTCATTTGATTATACTTTTTATGCATGACATCATGCTTTCCTGCCTCACTGATAGGCTGTGCAGGAAAGCCAACCACGCTTACGAGCATGAAATGGGTGTAGTACGAGCAACTTTAGGTGGCAGTATGAGTTTATTCATTCGATTATACTTTTTATGCGTGACATCATGTCACGCATAAATAATACTGAACACGTCTCCGGCCCTCCTAGGGTTCGCCCGTGATTCCTGCTTCTTCGCGTGGGACCCCACGTTAGGAACAACTGTCCCAGAAAGCTCATTGAAACTTTTTACTCGGCTAAAGCTTAGTGCTCAGTGTAGTTCTATTTATGCGTGACAGCATGCTACGCGTAAATACCTTCAAACAATTTTCCAGTCGCCTTTGTTCGTCCTTCTCGCCTTCCTCATTCGTGTGGAACTCCACCGAAATTCATGGTTGAGAAAAACTGTTCTAGACAGCATCAAAACAGGAAGTTGGGCGAGTTCGTCTATGTTCACGTCTCAAAGGCGAAAAGAAGACGCGAACGAAAGTTGCGGGGTTAAGAAACCAGGCGCCATTCACAACTAAAGTCATTTTCATATGAAGAAACATACTTTTGAAGGGAATTCGCACTGGATGTGCGCACAAAGACGGACACAGAAAAAAAAAACGTGCACTTTATGAGAACTTATTTATTTAGAATTTATTAAGCCGTATTCGCGTGGAAAAATATGTCTCTTTTTCTGCGTCTGTCTTTGTGAGCATATCCAGTGCAAACTCCCTTCAAAAGAATATTACACCAACTAGCCCGAGATCAAGCACTACTGGAGAAACATTTATACACGGGGTCGATTAGGCGGAACAATTACTAGCCCTGTTATGCAATGCTAAGTCCGCCTCTTCAAACAACAGATACACACACACACATACATACGTACACACATACATACACGCATGCATACATACATACATACTGTGGGAACGCGACCTTAGCGCGTTCCCTTTGGTTCGGCTTCGCCACACCGCTTGCTCCTCGCGGGAACTTGCTCGGCAAGACGTCGGCGAGGGGGATCTACCTCCTCGCCGTAGGAGTGTCTTTAAGCCGGCGAGCGCGTGCGGGATGCGAGCTGCGGGGGAGTCGGAGCTCGGGAAGCGAGGCGAAAGGACGTGCCTAGCGACCTCCTTCCTTCGAGGATCGGGCAAAAGGAGGGCGACAATGGCTGCCATCGGTGTCCCAGCGAGGCAAACGCGAGCGCGCTGCGGCGGCGCCCCGGCGATGACTGTTGTCGCGGTGAGTCGAACCTCTCGATTCCCTTAAATTGCCCGGGCGAGGAACTAGATCCTCGCCGTCAACCAGCTAGCCTGCATGCTCTTTGAATGTTTATTATTCGGTAATAAATGTCAATGAGCGAAAACACTTGTCGCTTCCTTTGTTCCGGCGAGCCACGGCCCGCCGCGGCTGGCGCGGCACAGCGCGCAGCCGCGGGGTGGGAGATAGCTTGCTAGCTGGACGAAACGAGAAGACGAAGACGGATTAGTCTCTCTCGTCGCCGGTTTTGCTATTGCAGGGAAAAGTAAACCAATCTACTATAACCCCTCTATAACCCCACAATACATACATACATGCGCGCATACATACACACACGCATATGCATGCATGCATACATACATACATACATACATACATACATACATACATACATACATACATACATACATACATACATACATACATACATACATACATACATACATACATACATACACACTTACATACATACATACATGTTACAAACTGATAACCAGCAGCGCGTCACCGGTTTTTATCCAAATGCGCTTTTTATTGAGATGGTAAAAAGGCGTCCGGCAACGATAAGAGAGACATGAGGCCGTCGATCGTTCCGAGAAGCGGCTACTTATTCCTTCTTTTTTAATTTTTCCAAGTATTTTTCTAGAAAATTAACATGAATGATGAATGGATTAAGCATTTATCCCCGAGTTTATTGATTGCGCCCGCTTCCATTTTTCGCCAGTTCGCTTTCTCTCTATGTTTGTACCTGAATGTAGAGGCTTCGAATCTTGGCGAGCACCCGCACTAGTAGCAATGAGTTGCCGCCACCCATGCGAAGCAGTTTACCCTGAACGTTGTCCGTTCAGGCATTTGCAGATGTTTTGTGTTTTGTACGGTTATTTTGCGCGATATGGCGTGTAGTAGACCTTCATGGGTTGTTGAAAAATTCGGATGGTCCCGAAACACGAGCAACAAAAAGAAGAGAAAATTGATAAATTAGGACGCACGGACGGACGGATGAATGGGTGGATAAATGGATGAATAGATGGATGAATTGATGGATGGAGTGTGTGTGTGTGTGTGTGTGTGTGTGTGTGTGTGTGTGTGTGTGTGTGTGTGTGTGTGTGTGTGTGTGTGTGTGTGTGTGTGTGTGCGTGTGTGTGTGTGCGCGTGTGTGTGTGTGCGTGTGTGTGTGTGTGTGTGCGTGTGTGTGTGTGTGCGAGTGAGTGAGAGAGAGAGAGAGAGAGAGAGATAGAGAGAGAGAGAGAGAGAGAGAGAGAGAGAGAGAGAGAGAGAGAGAGTTGCAGTAGTAGTAGTAGTAGTAGTAGTAGTAGTAGTAGTAGTAGTAGTAGTACTATAACAACTTATGAAGAAAAAATGGGTATATGGAGAGAGGATGTGTTCATTAAAGGAAGAAAAACCCTGTCCCCCGACGCAGTGGCGCGCGTGGGAAGGTCATGAAAGACGGAACAAATTTCATTCATTCATTCATTCATTTAGCTTTATTCATTTTTGTTTTACATAGTCTTTTTCTCTGTTCTGGCTAAGCACTCCAGCGGTAGAATATTTGCAAGTTGATTTTATTACAAAACACAAGCAATGATGGATCACCTGTTTGTTGACATTCTGCAGCGTTCTTTCTCCTTTATTTCTAGGTGAGGTCTGCCATGTACTGGTCGGCATTTATTTGCTCTGCGCCCCGACTTTGCTGCGCCCACGCGTCCGGTTGTCTCGCATTGTTGTTCGCACTGCAGCTCCGTGCTGTTCCTTCCATTTTTATGTCCAACTCATCACGACTCGAAATAGCGCACCTGCCGCGGGAATCGCTATTTGGAGCGTTCACGGTGCGTTTTGCACGGGGCGCCCACGCCCGCACCTGGAACGCGTGGGTGGAAGTGATGAGCTCGAGGCGGAAATTGCCTTCTCGTTGTGGGAACAAAAATCTCTACAAAGTCCCCTCAACATGCGCAAGCCGGCTAAGTTCTTTATTTCGGTCGCATCGCGTGCACAGCGCTCGTTATATAAGGCGGAGAGGCGCTTAAAGCGCAAAGCGTAACGAGACGCGTAAAGAGGAGAGCTTAAAAAATGGACAAAAATGTTCCCGAAAGACGAAGAGTTGAGCGAGTCTTTTATCATAGGTACCCCGAAAGCTGCGGGCCAATACCCGCTCATTAAATATTTATGCAGTGCTTAGTCTTCAGGCATCCGGCTCATAACCCACTCGTTCAACTCGCTGTGCCGCTCCACCGCGCTAGGCTGACGTCACGGATATTATTACGTCGCTGGAAGTGACGTATTGCTTCCGCTGGCATCACGTCCAGTTGCACCCCACTGAGTGACGGTAGGTCTATTCGATTTGGCCTGCAGGCACTTTCTGCGTCAGTTCAGAACTAGTTCAGCCAGTTCAGCGCAGGCGGCGTCACTGCCGAACCTTCGGTCCTGCACTTTGTTGTCTGCACCTACTCCCTGAGAAGTGCCGGGAAAGCCGCGAACTCATCCTGCGCTCGAGGCGAAAAGTGCAGGCGCCGCGCGTCGCACTCGAAATTCGAAGAGGCGAATGTTGCACAAGCTGAATGAGTGCAGCGAGTGCAGCTAAATCGAAGACACCTGTTATTTCGTGCGTCGGCCTTTTTCGGTTATATTTTCACATTCGCCAGGACGATTTGCTGACCCCATATTACGCACAGACTGATGCTCACGAGCACACGGCACATGTCGACGCGGGGGACTAACCAAAACTGGCAACACTATTTGGTTGGTCTCATTAAAGGGACACTGAAGTCAATTTGTCAAGCTCCCGTTTTTGCTTGCACTGCGTAGACTGGCTCAAATTAGCACACTTTTCATCGTTTATCCGGTTGACAAATCGGTAATTATTTTACAAAGCGCGAAAGAAGAAAAACTACCATGCGCGGTTTGCGGCGGCCGCACCAACTAAGGCTGTGACGTTGGGAGGAGGGGCGCCGTGATTGGACGATGCCCAAGGTTAGCAATCACACAAGTTTCGGTTTCGGTTTCGGTTCTGTAAAACATAACCAATGGCGTTGTTGGATGGGCATTCTCAATATCTCAGTAATCATCGTACCGCGCTTCTTCCATGTTGTCGGCTGTAAAATGCACAAGATAAGCCTCCCAGGACGGCTTGTAGTCGTAGCATTCACTATCCGAGACCTACGCAGTGCATGAACGCCCTCCGCGTACCCGCAGACGTCCAAATGTCATGCGCTTTTCCATATATTTGGAGCTTGCCTCCCTCATGCCTGTATCGTAAAAAGCGTGTTCGCACCAGGCCAAGGGTCTGTTCATTCTGGCCTGTGCCCACTGCCTGCAAGCAGTCGGTGCTTATGGCAACAGCACGCCAACGAGAACTCGCTAGCGCGCCAGTGCCGGCATGCGCGCGTTTTGTGAACTAGTTCGTGTAGCCATGAACATTGCGGCCCAAAAAAAGGTGAACTCAATATAGAAAACATTGAAAGAAAACAAAAAAGTTAACTTACAAAAAAAAAAAAAAAAGCACGCACCCGCGGGGATTCGAATTGGTGACTTGCAAAACATTTGCGGTGACATACCCAACGCCCCAAACCACTGAGCCACGGAGCGGGCAACTGGTTTACACTTTTATTTAGTTTTGGCATTTCAAGCAGCTTAGGTGACTATTTGTTGTACTGCGATCGTGCAGTAAGCGTCGCCCGAGTTTCCACAGTAGCTCACGTCTAGCAATTGCATTTCGTAGACGGAAAAGCGTTCGCAGATGCGTAGTCGTGCTGCTGACCGCTGTGCTTGTTCGCCCAGCGCAAAAAAGTGCTTCCCGCGCCCTAGTTTTACGCTGTACGGTAAAAATATCAGTTGATTTTATTTCCTTAGTACCTATATTGACTTCGCTGACTCTTCTCCCGCCTTCAAGAGGCCTTATATTTTCCTACTGGCGTAACAGTCAGCGAAGCGTCGAGCGCTTGTGTGAAGCGACCTTGACTTGGAGCTAGATACAGTGTACAACAAACAAAGTAAAGAAAGGCACATTCTTCCATTCACAAACGTGTCCTGGCTTCGTTTCAACTAAGCGAACGAATTGCAACCAAGCAATTTTTTTTAACCTCCTTGATTGCGACGACCCGCCGGCGGCCGGCGGACGAAACGCTGGGCCGACTGACTCCGTCGGCCGGGGAGCCGTGCAGTAGCGCAGCCGTGGCGCAGCCAATTGCCAGCTCATCCCCTCCTGACGTCACACGAAAACGCCACAGAAAATGGGCGAGCATAAAGAGAGGAGGACAGCATTTTCGAATTAGTTTTTCTACTAAATAAAATCGCGTAAACGCGCCTAGAGTGGTCGAAACATGGCCTGGGGACTCCGGACTACAATTTGCGCAAGTAATCCCGCAATGTTTACATATCACTTCAGTGTCCCTTTAATTTGCCAATACGAATGTGTACTGCTCAGTTCCGGTACTAGAACAGAGAGGTGTGTCGTTCGGGAACGATTGGGGGCGTCCCTTTGGCGATGAACATGGAGGAAAGAATACTCAGGAGAGGCCCCTAGCACCCCAATGCATTGCGAAAAGTGTGAAGGAAGTCACGTGATTTTTCTTGAGCCCATGGACAATGTTGCTTACTTGTTTACAACTGCGGCGGCCAAATTTGGGCGAATAGAACGGACAAATTTTTAAGGCGCTTGGTATGTGGCTGCTTCGCTACGCTTGCAAACCAGCGCAGTCGCTACGACAAACGTTTTTAGATTAGGCCAGTTTGAAAACTCTGCCGTCGGAGGCGCCTGCGTTCGCCATCGCGCGAGCCTGTTGCTATGACGACGACAAACGCTACTTTGCCAGGCTGAATAGCTGAAAAATCGTCCTTCTATCGCAAAAACGAATGCCGTTTTTCGATTGAAACTCTTGGTGAGGGTTAGAATGGGCAAATTGAAGGCAAAATCAACAGCTTAGAAGATGACATCGCACCGAGGAATTAGCGACGAAGCTGTTTTCGCTTGGAAGCGGGAGGGCAGGGCGACGCCATGTTAGTCAAATCAAACCGGAGACAGCAAAGGATGATGGGATAGAGTGCTGGGCTCCGTGGGCTCAAGTCATGGCGGGACTCGGCTTCACAAATGTGACGTCAGGGCCTCTCCTAACCTTTTCTTTCCTCCATGGCGATGAAAATTTCTACTCTGAGACACTCCTGTTGTAACCAGTGCCCCTGGCGGCCGCTACTTACCGGTTGGTTTTAGAAGTTTTGTTCGCTAAATTATTCCTTATTTATTGCCGTAAATAGTGTTATTTCTTTGCTTTAAGGTATAAAGCTTTATCAAACTCGTTAAATAACTGCTGAGTTTTATTTGAAAACTTTTAGGGGGCGCTGGCTGCAATAGCAGTTCTCCGGGGAATAACGCCTGCGCTCCATACAATTTTTTCATCGCAGGCTGTGGAACGCCGAGCGGTTTCGCCCCACATGTGCTCCCGCTGTTTTCTGCTCTGTGCGCGTAAATAACGCGTCCCTGGCACCGTCTTTGGTTTTGTTATGTTTATGAGTATGCGCTGACTTGATCGACACCAAGATTGGCCCGATCAAGCCTACCAGACCTTCGGAATCGACCCCGCCAGTACCGTACCCCCCGGCAGGCCGCCAGTTAGGCCTAAAGGCCCGGCTGCAACGCTCATCAAGTGTTCCATCGGCCGCAGCTGCCGCGCCCCCAGCGGCCGGCGCGGCTGCCACCCCAGCTGCAAGGAACGACGAAGCGCGGACGACAACGACGACGATGAGCCAAGAGACTAGGCCGCAACAGGTTGTCTACGGACTAAGCAGAGGTCGGCAAACTCACTCATGAGTCCACTCACTCAGACTCATTTGGACTCAAACTCACGCGTGAGTTTGAGTTTGAGTGAGCGCGAGGCTAGTGTGGCATGGTGAGTTTGAGCTTGAGTGAGTTTGAGCCGAGTGATCACGACTGAGTTTGAGTTCATTTTGAGTTCTGAGTACATTTTGAGTTTGAGTCCATTTTGAGTTCTGAGTACATTTTGAGTTTGAGTCCATTTTGAGTTCTGAGTACATTTTGAGTTTGAGTCCATTTTGAGTTCTGAGTACATTTTGAGTTTGAGTCCATTTTGAGTTCTGAGTACATTTTGAGTTTGAGTCCATTTTGAGTTCTGAGTACAATTTGAGTTTGAGTCCATTTTGAGTTCTGAGTACATTTTGAGTTTGAGTTCATTTTGAGTTCTGAGTGCACTTTGAGTTTGAGTCCATTTTGAGTTCTGAGTACATTTTGAGTTTGAGTCCATTTTGAGTTTGAGTTCATTTTGAGTTCTGAGTACAATTTCAGTTTGAGCTCATTTTGAGTTCTGAGTACATTTTGAGTTTGAGTCCATTTTGAGTTCTGAGTACATTTTGAGTTTGAGTCCATTTTGAGTTC
>NW_027526225.1:54503379-54563379 GCF_048455015.1 Haemaphysalis longicornis | reverse complement strand
CTTGCGCGTTCGTACGTACCTACTACGCAGAGTCGTCATAATCGTTGACAGTGTTCGCGCCTACGCACTAAGAGGGACACATACGATCACAATTGTATACAAAAGTTCGGTGCTTGCGAGGGGATTCAACTTTTACTTAGAGATTAGCTATACTGAAAAAAAGAAAACGAAGTAATGACTGCTGTGAAATATCGCTCTTAGCAGTGAGGTCAAAATACCAATGAATACGCTGGTATTCATTGTGCGAATTCTACGGAGGGTTTTAAATGCAAATGCTTTAGTCCACTCACTTGGTCCGGATTCGGGCGTCCCTGGAACGAATTAAGACGGCACACAAAATTGCGGAAGGCTAAAAAAAAAAGAACGGGGTAATTTAGTAAAAAAAATGCGGGGTAAGTCTGGGTCTCCGTGGCATTCGAACCGGAGACTTCTGGAATGCACTCCATACCACCAAAGTTGCTGGCTAAAAAGAAAGTTGCTGGCTGAAAAGAAAAAAAAATCTCTGCGGCTTATATCAGCTAACCCTGGATATGCAAAGCGAAAGCTTAGTTTAAGCATTGGTTTCACTTGGTGAACCTTTCATTTACGTGTAATTATTATGCTTAGATATACACTTATCGATCGTTAAGCCATGTATGACGGCTGTGCCTAGGCCAGACATGAGTGTGATTAGGCTTGGGTAGACACGCATCGTTAGGCACACGCCGGGTGGTCAGACGCCGCTCGCCGTGCACGGCTCAGAGCCGTTCGGTCCCGTGAAACGCTCACAGAAGAAGGCCCGGCCTTCATTCATGGCGTGCGCAGCGTCCAACGGTTCGCTCTCCCTCAGTCTGCGACGCTAGCTTTGCCCGTCTCCGATAGAGCATCTCGCCGAGCCATATTCGCTGGACGGTCAGACGCCGCTTGCCGGCCACTCCAACGTTCAATCCAACGCTCACAGAAGGAGGCCTGACCTCGCTTTCGTTCATGGCGGACGCGGCCTTCCTTTTCTCCGGACGCAAGAGGAATCACGTAGCCCGAGAAGACTCAGCGGAGCATGCGTGTGCAAGCAGCTGCGGGGCAGCGAGGCAGCGGGGGCAGTCGGCTGCCTATCAGCTGAGTGGCCGCTCCGACCGCAGCCGCCGCCGCTCAGTTGAGCAGAACTGATTGAAAACGGTGTCTTGTACGCAGCACTGAAAACGGGCCCGGCGAGTCACGCGATGCGCTGCAAGGGGGTGGCGCAGCAGCTGCGCTCAAACGAAGGCTAACTTGCGTACGACGGTGAAGCCGACGAGATTAGCAAAGCTTTGCTTTAAAAAAATTTCACCCTCTCCCCGTAGGGGAACCCTGAGTAGTATGCGAAGCAGCCATGGGGTCGACTCAAGTTCCCATTAGTTTTCAGTTCGATCGCGGCGTTGCGGCAGGAGAATGAGGAAAGCGGAGCGCGCGCGTCACTTATATTACATACCCAGGCGGAGTATGCAGCGGCTACCGTCGCGCCTCTAACCCTAAGCTACTTCGCATTATCGCGCGCGGAGCCGCAGGTGTTGCCATTCGTTGCGCAGTCGACCCTCGATTTTAAAAAAGAGTAAAGAAAAGAAAGAACAAAAAGTGGCTGGTGCAGTTCGGGGGAGGGAGGGGCGCCCCCACCCCATTCTTCCTTCCCCACAGAGGGAAGGAAGAATGGGGTGGGGGCGCTCTAAAGGCGCGTGGGTAGGCCGGTCTCATCCAGGAAGGTGAGGAGATGTTGGAAGGCCTCGGTGAGAAGGATGCGGTGGCAGCAGGGTGTTACAAATCGGCCAGCGCCGCCGTACTTTCCCGCATCACTCCTCGGCTGTGCGGCAAAGCCACTACGTGCGCCTTTCGTCAGGCGCCACCATGTCGGTGACTCGTCATTCAAGTTTCGACAAGCCGGGCCAGACGCCTCGCTTTCAACGCGCAACTCCGGCGGTTGCCATCGGCGCGCCGAGACTTGTTCAAGGACACATAGGCCCCGCGACCTCAGCGGAGTCCTCCTCTCTCCCCTCTCTCGGACTCAACGTGCGCCGAGGCTACCGACTGCTTACGAACACTGGAAAGAGCGTTGTGTGTGTCTATGATTCTCGTGGCGTGCGCAAAATGTAGAGGGAAGGCAGTTTGACCGTTGGTGCTTTTGGGTATAAATAGAGCTGCGCAAGTGCTATAATCCATTCCTGTTAGAGCAGCGAATCCATGCTGTCACTCTGCTCGAGTCCCATATTGTAACCTCGCCCGTCGAGGCATTGTTCTTTGGCTTCGGCTCACCTCTCGCTATGAAGTAAACAGTTACGTTAGCCTACGGCTTCTGGACTTCTTCACGGCTGCAACAGCGGCTGGCCGCTCGCGCTACGCCACGCTACCACACGTATGCCGGAGGCATCAGGACCTCTTCCCGGCTGCAGTCGGCCTTCTCGGTTGCAACAAGGGGAAGAGCAGGTCGTCCTTCGCGCTGCACGGAATCCCCAGGCGCGTGTACGCCTGCCTCCCATGCGAAATGTCCTTTTAACAGCGAAGCTGTTGTTACTGGCCGTAATTCCCGCGTTGCAAAAACTCCCCGAGCGCATATCCACTTAGGGAGATCGGCAAAGATTGGCAAAAAAAAAAAAAAAAAGCTCGAGCGTTCGCCGTAATCGTGGCAACACTCGCTCGGAACGAGAAAGACACGTTATAATGTGCGCCGCTCGCGCGCTCGTCAGCGTGTAGTCGTGCGCATGCGCTCGGTAACGTAGAAGAGCGCCCTCACGCGGCAGCTTCTAAAAGACAGCCTGCTTGGGCGAGGTCTCCGTGGCCGCCGCATTATCTAGAAGCCATTATGGATAATTGGAGTCATGGCTACGAGTTTTCCACTCCTTCCCGGCACGACTTGCAGAGCCCGCCACCGCTGCCTCGAGTCGATGACGAAAAAATGGTGGAAGTCTGCAATGCTGAGGATGACTTTGCATCCACCACTCGCCGCGAAGACGCGTCGACCTCTTCGATGCATATGGCGACGATTACTAGCACCGCAACTGTGCAAATAAGTAATGATACTGAAACTTAACTATGTGTCCCGCATACCTCGGCAAAGTTGGCGCGGCTCCCTCGAACTCACTCACAAATTTATAATAGAATCACCACTCACTCAAACTCACACTCATTGCTGAGCAGCACATCTGCGCTCACTCAAACTCAAACTCACAGTCAGCGCAAAACTCAAAACTCACTCGGACTCAAAACTCAAAATGTACTCAGAACTCAAAATGTGTTCAATCTCAAAATGGACTCAGAACTCAAAATGTGTTCAAACTCAAAATGTACTCAAAACTCAAAATGTACTGAAACTCAAAGTGGACACAAACTAAAAATGGACTCAAAACTCAAAATGTACTCAAACTCAAAGTGTACTCAGAACTCAAAATGTACTCAAAACTCAACTCAAACTCAAGCTCACCATGCCACACTAGCCTCGTGCTCACTCAAACTCAAACTCACGCGTGAGTTTGAGTCCAAATGAGTCTCAGTGAGTGGACTCATGAGTGAGTCCGCCGACCTCTGCGCTGGAGTGGCAATAATTGGAAGAGCGTCAGGCCAGCTTGGAGACGCTCTCGGCTTCACGTTTTCACCTGCTTCATTTCCCCATTCCAGTCGAAGTCCTCCAAGACCGGGGGGAAACAGTGCGCGAGAAAAGGCCCGAAAGGAACTCCACCCGCGGGCTTTTCTCACGCGCGTGATATCGAATTTAGCGAAGCCGCTGCAGGCACAGCACCTGAGCCGAGAGACTTCCGCGGAGCTCCTACCAAGAGTAGGGAAGGTAGAGAAAGAGGGAGATGGAGTTTAATTTAGAGGCTGCAGAGTCGCGAAGCTGGGGCGAGAACTTCCGTTTCGCTGTCGATGCTGTCACTGACGAACGAGTAACGACGTATACAAGCGGCAGGACGAAGAGCAGTAGAACACCTGGCAATGTTAAACAGAGCGAGAGAGAGAGAGAAAGACAGTAACGGAGAAAGAGATAGACAGAAAGGGAAAAAGAGATTTGAGGAAATCTCTTTTAAGGATGCAACTTTAAAACGCATTGTCATGCGGCCTACGCGCACGGTAATTTATTATGCTATAATGAGGCACACGCCACTACGGTATTGCGGAATAGGTAAGAAAAAAAATTATTTAAGAGGGCGGCAGACATAAAGGTGATGGCGGCAGACTGGGCGGTTTCGAAATTGGGGCACCACGAGAACGCTTGGTCATCGGCTTGATAGAATGAGTGAGTGCTACGAGAGATAATCTGATGGCGCGACACATGCTTGCACCATGGAAATTGGGGTTGCACCAAATTGCACACAAAAGCATCTCGCCGCAGCGCCGACGCCATTGAAGCTCCGTATCTTTTTACTGCGCAAAGCGGCCGCATGGTTTCGAAACCATCTCCATAATCACCCCTGTGAGCAAAGTATTTGCTATTACAGCAGCAGCGCGAAAAGCACAGGACTGATAGAAGAACGACCAAGACGTGCAGGAGCATCCTTGCACTCTTCGTGCTGTGTTTTGTGTGCTCTCCCTTAATGGAGAGCTATAGTACAGCGGAGAACTGGTCCCGGTGCGGTACCCGGAACACTTGCGAATGCGCACAAGCAGTGTTACCGCCTCTGCGCATGCGCAGCGGCACCGGTCGCCTACCGGGCACCGTACTGGGACTGGTTCTCTTCTCTCTATAGCTCTTTAAAACTACTTCCTTTGAACTCTCGCGGCTTCTTCTTCAAGCGGTAGTTTTGGTCCCAGTCACTGCCAACGTTACCGGGAGAATAATCCTCGTCAGCATAAAATGGAGACACACGTCCACACGGTAACGCTGTACAGCTTCGTCGAAGTTTTCGCGTGCGAAGAAAAACCCGCCTTAGGCCAGCAGTACGGGGCACTTATGATACCAAGTTAGTAGCCGTTTGTAGTTCGGCTGTTAATTGAAAACATCAAATTCGCGGCATGAGGCTGCCGAATATTTCAGAGGAAGTCGCCTAGCTTCATCGGAACAAAGTTGTTCACCCAAACGCAGTCACACGGCAACAAAGGAAAGATGCGTGCCATCTAAAGACCTCGCTCTTGAAAAGAACATATTTATCCGGGCCACATCATAGAAGCTCGAACAAGTCAGGAAGGAGCGTTTTCTTCCTTGTCTAAAAATCTAACTCAGACAAAGCGCAAGACAGGAGCGAACGTATTTGGACATTTTAAAGACAACTCCGCAATTCCGAAACTTTTCTCTCGCACCCCACTTTATTTTCGCATAATTACAAGCGTAACTGTAGCGACCGCGGTGCAGTTCGTGTCACCGTACACTTGTTAAAGACGCGGTAGTCACTGAGTACGTGTGCCATTGCCTAAATGTGTACCGTGCACGTGTACCATGACGATGCGTGTAGCAGGCCCTGTTACACATGCCATCATGCAGATGGGCTTCTTATTTGTCTTCTTATCTGCAAGTCCTCTTATCTGCACCGACGAGGAGTCTCCATACGTGCTCAGATTCTGCATATGTAGTCTCTACATATGGGGTTTGAAGGGAGTATGCGCAGAGTATCTCTGCGTGAGTGGATAAAGCACAAGTTACGGACCAAATTAAAAAAAATCCCGGGTCATCTTCACTAACGCGAAACCTCGGGAGGGGCGAAGCATGCAGTGTATAAGTGTATTCTTGGTGCCTTGGCATTTTCGCCAACGGAGATGAAACCGTTGGTGGGTAGAGGCTACAGCTTTTTTAAGTCCCGTGTCTCATGAAACACGAAGCGTTCTAGCGCGAGGCGTTGGAAAACAAGTCTCCCGGTGTTTTAGTACCGTGACTGCAGGATGCTACGACGACATGGGACGACGACGACATGAGACGCCGACAGCCAGAGTCCCTAAGCGGCTTTGTCCCTAAAATAAAAATGATGTTTCGGGAACGACGGCTCCCTTGTTCACAATTCTCCCTAGTGCACTTGTGGCTCCCGAAACGTCATTTTTATTTCTGATTTGGTCAGTGACCTCCGCTTCACCCACTCAGTTATGCTACCTGACCAGATGGCATTCGGTCCAGCTATCGACTTCAGAGTCTCTGCATATGTACCGCGTCTTCGAACGCAAAGTCATGGTGCCTGGAGCCTGCAATACGTGTGAGGGTGCGATCAGTCTTTCTGTACAGTCTCTGTATATACGGAAACATGTTCAGCCCTCTTTGCATGCCTTAAGTCTTTATGCACGTGAAGTCTCTGCATAGCCTGTTGGTATGGAGACAGAACATGCTCTGGCCGGTGTAAGATATAGAATCACTCCGCCCGGCGCGTGCAAGGCCTCTTCTTTTATAACCGCCGCACTCCCCCCAAACATCTTTAAATAACGCTACGCCAGGACACAGCGGCGGCAGTTATAAAAAGTGGAGGTCGGGAGGTAACCGTCACGCCGGCGCGATATAATCCATCTGCGATGGCTTCTTTTTCAAGTGGGGGAACGAGTGGCTGAATTAAGATCAAGCCCGCACACACATTCAAGGATGTAAAAAAAGACGCCTGATCATTGGAGAACAACGCTGAAGACGTGATGGTAGGACCACCCACTAGTCACAGCCGTCGCCAGCGATGCATTTCTTTTCCTTTGATGCTCTGCAGGGCTTGCCCTTTGCAGTGAGTCACGAAGCTCTGTGTCGCCATCTGGTTACCCCATCGCGCTCACGGTCCATTCAACCTTCGCTGTAACGTGCCGCCAGGCAGGCTTGGGGCCACTCTAGCCCTCCACAGAGAGTGGAGCCCAATGACGAGCACGCAGTCTGGAATCGCCTTGTTCTCTGTGGGTGCGCTCAGGCGCCGTAGGTCTGACCACGACAGGTCCCATCGCTCAGTGAAGGCAGTCCGCAACTCGTCCCAGAAGACGGCTGCGGTGCTCTGCCGTTTCCCGTTTCCCGCAAAGTGGGCACCCCGCGCCGCCGTGGAGGAAGAATCCTCCAAACGTGCCTTCGTGGGCAGCACTCCCACGTGAAGGCGGAAGAAGAAGTCCTTTGTACCGGTGGGCACAGGGAGTTTTCTTATTCTTTTAAAGACGTCGTCAGGTGTCGGGGGTTGTCGGTAGAGCGGGGGCGGCAAGGCCTTCTCCACGAGGTCCCAGTACAGATGCCGGAAGACGGTACCTTTGTCACAAGCCTTTTGTACCTTTGTACAACGGATATCAGAAAAGCGTGGTACTAAGTTTTCGGTTTCCAGGCCAAATTATTGCAAATAAAGGCATGGGGTTGTTCCAATCTAAGCGTCAGGCTATGGATCAAGCGTCAAGCTCGCATAACGTCGGAAACATGTTTTAGTTGGAGCTGCGCAGCCCAGTCTGATTCCACAGAAAGGGAAGAGATGAATTGGGATGAAGGAAATTGGGATGAAGGAATGACCACCACTGTGGTTTGCCTTACAGCCCTCCGAATATGGAGCCTTGTATGCATACTAGTAGTACGTTTGCACTGATATAGTTTGACCTTGACTTTCCGCTCCCCGAAACGTACACGAAACCTTAAGTCGTTATTATGTATCAATGTCAAATTTATTTATAAATTCCTAACGTAAACCGGATTTCGTCACTGTCAATGATTTTCGGTCGATACCACAGCCGTATTTACGCACATATCCTCAGAAGCCACTGAGGAATATCTGTTCTAAACATTTAGTAGGTGAATATTTGTGTATTGCAGTACGGTAGTTTTGTGTACTTTGCATATATAGACGGTTTACTGCATGACATTCCCGTGTTTAAACGTGCGTATACATGCTATTGGCATATTGTTGTTCCATGCAGGTGTACATATTGTACACAGCATATTTTTCATTCGGCGCACGTGGAATCTTTCAACGGTTATCATTTCTAATCCAATTTGCATTACTTTGTGGTTTCTTCAGGCAGTCGCTGTATATTTTCATTACTGAAACGTTTGGAGTATCAGACAGCCCCTCCATCAATTGAAACTAACCTCTCCAATAAAGCGCATACTTGGGCTAGTTGGAACAAATTAAATATTAAATAACAGGGTAACAGCGCAACGACGAAGCTAAGAAAAGCAGGGAGACGCACGCTTCTCTAATAATTCAACATTTCTCCCTTCCCGTAGTCATGTTTTGGCGATCCCCTTCGAGCATCCGTAAGCGAAAGCCCCTTTTGTGCGAGCTTGTGTACGCCGTCCTAGAAACAAAGTAAACAGCTTACTTTGATCTATATCTAAGACATGACTGTGTATACGGCGGACTTTTTTCCCTTTCGGAAGGACGGTCAGGCAGATACGCCGCCCACCCGCCGCGGTGGCTCAGTGGCTAAGGCGTTGCGCTGCTGAGCAAGAGATCGCGGGTTCGATTCCCGGTCGCGGCGGCCGCTTTCTGATGGAGGCGAAAAATCTTCCGTCGCATGCCACCGCGCGAGGGACACGAGTAAATACAGAGCATTGGGGGTGGTCACGTGGCGTAGGTTGTGGTAGTTGGCGGTGGTAGTTGTAGTTGTTGTTGTCGCAGGGGTTGGGTAGTTGGGTTGCGAGACGAGAGAGAGAGAGAGAGAGAGAGAGAGAGAGAGAGAGAGAGAGAGAGAGAGAGAGAGAGAGAGAGAGAGAGAGAGAGAGAGAGAGAGAGAGAGAGAGAGAGAGAGAGAGAGAGAGAGAGAGAGAGAGAGAGAGAGAGAGAGAGAGAGAGAGAGAGAGAGAGAGAGAGAGACACGTAAGTACGTAACGTGTTATTTATTGCCATCGTTTGCACCCCACCCTCTCTGCGGGGCAATCGGTTGGATCGAGACGGCGCGCTGCCGACGCCGAACGCAAGCGTCTGAAGCGCGCTGCCGACGCCGAACTTCGTGCACGAGAAGCCGCGGCCAAACGTCAACGTCGGGCCGCGGATCCTTCGCTCGGGCAAGGGGTATATTTGTAGCGCGCGCAGTAGAAGGAGAGGAGGTAGCACCTGCTGCTGCAACGCCTCTTTCAGCGCCGGAGCACGCGCATGCGCGCCCGCACCTGTTGTTGAGAGCGAGCAGGAGCGGGGAGGGGCGCACGTGCTGGCTGGCTGCGGACGCCGACTTACGGACACATAACATCGTGAGTTAAAGAAATGCTCTGCATTAAAAAAAAAAAAAACGCCCGTGTGTACGAGATTTAGGCGCACGTTAAAGATCCCCAGGTGGTCAAAATTAATCCGGAGCCCTCCACTACGGCGCGCCTCGTCAACCTCGTTGCGTCGGCGCGTTAAACCCTACAATCAAACAATCAGATACGCCGCCCGCGAAGAATAAATAAATAAATAAATAAATAAATAAATAAATCATGAAAGGAAAAAGAGCGTGGGCGCAGACATCGTGGCACTTTCGTTTTAGATGCAAAGTTTCTCTTGCTCGGGGCTATGTCCGGCGTCCGTCCGTTGTCCGCACCTCTCCCCCTACACTATATAAAAAAAGAAATAGTTAGCGGCACCAAGTTTCGATCCCACGACTCTCTAGCCGCAACGGGAGGTACGCGGTGCTCTTCCCACTGCGCTACAAAACCGAGACAGGAGCAAGTGCTACGAACGCGCCTTATGTCCTTGTCTCATTCAAACTACGCCAAGAAGCTACTGATACAACGAAGGCACGCGAAGCTAAACGTCAATAGAAACGACGAACTGAAAACTTGAGGAGGATGTTAGCGTCTCTTGCTTGGGGGGATGCCCCGCGTCCGTGCCCCGTCCGCAGCGCCACTGATGATGATTGTGGCAGGATGCCCCTAGGGACTGGCCAACCAAAGAATCCATCACGAGATAGCTTCGCGTTCAACCACCACCGTCATCTTCCCGTAGGGGAACCGCTGAAGAAGAAGAAGGAAAGGAAGACAAAGCTGCGAAGACGAGGGCGTGTACGTTGCTCTCAGCCGGTGCACCAACGTCAACAACCGTTACCTCACCAACGCTGACGGAGACTACCGATTCTACCACAGAGACGACAACATCGACAGGAATAAGATAGACGAGTTTCGGCTCCTCGAGCACCACCGCCTACTCACCGTAACACAACAGTACTTGCGTGCCTTTGCCACCGGTGTGGACCCGGACGCGGAATGCCCTCTGGCGCTACTAAACACCAGATCACTCAACATAACGGCAACACGCCAGCTACGCGATAAGCGCGCGTGCGCGTCTCCTCTCTCCCCACTCCATCTGCTCTATATAATAAACCCGGTCCGCGCGCCGCTTCCTCAGTTACTGCTTCGGTTGAGACGCGCTGCACCGTCCGATGAGCTGAATGGACGCTAACAATTCTGCTTTGCATCACCACATAGTTCCCTTCGGGGAGATGGTGTAATTTTTTTATCTAATTTTCGTATTTTGTTTTACGAATTAATATAGCAATGTGGAGTGTGAACAGCGTGGACGAAAAAAAGGACGAAATGCGGATGGGCAAAGGGGGAAATGCACCGCTCAGAAAATTTCCGGGGGCCCCTCCTGGCTCTCATGCTACAGCCCCGTTTTGCCACCACAAGAATTTATGTTTGCAGCACATTTTAGGGCAGGAATCAGGTTTCACCCAATTTCCGTAAACATCGACCCAGAGACATATCCGTGTTATCGACCGGGATACGTTGGGTTTCATTCCAAACCAAAGCACCGCATAAATATATGGTGTCATTTGTTGTTAAGGTGCTAAAGTATACGACCGAAATCGATGCCGCCAATGGTGGCCAGGAGGGGACAACAACGTACTTCAAGCGAAGGAAATGGTCTCCCGTTTCGCACACCCCACGTTAAGGTCCTCCCTCCATTCAGTCAGAGCGGATACATCGAAAGGGGCGGCGGGATAGGCGCGCTTAGGATCGAGGGACGCTTAAAAATCCTCTTCAGAGCGGCGCCTCCCGCGTTTCGCGTGCGGCTCCCGATCAAGCCCAACCCACGCACAAAGACCGAAGAACCACCGGCGCACCCAAACAAGACTCCGCGCGAGACGGCGTTTGTTTAAGCGGGCAAATTCGGCCACCTATTGGCGTGCCCCGCGGCACAGCCCTGGTGTGGATATTGATTGCGGGCGCTATTTCGAGCGGCTTCGAGCAGGTCCGAAGGCGGGCCAGCCAGACGTCGAGACCACCGAGCGCCGCCTCGCGCAGCGGTAGGAAACGGTGACGGCGACGACGTTTGTTGTTGATGACGATGGTGTTGAAGATGATGATTCAGATGGTGATTATGATGATGACAACGACGGTGGCCCGTTCGTGTGCGTGTGTGTATATGGGCGGGGGTGGCATTTACGTAATGATTGGCTGCAACAAAGTAGGGCTCCAGCATTCGTAGAACAGGGTCGATTCTTTAAGTCAAACGCAACTTGCTACAAGATGCACGTACGTATGTATGTAAGTATGCACATATGTGTGTACGTATGTTTGTACATATGTACGTACGTATGTATGTATGTACATATGCATGTATGTATGTATGTACGTATGTGCGTACGTACGTACGTATGTATGTATGTATGCATGTACGTATGTACGTACGTATGTATGTATGTATGTATGTATGTATGTATGTATGTATGTATGTATGTATGTATGTATGTATGTATATGTGTATGTATGTGTGTATGTATATGTGTGTGTATGTATGTATGTATGTATGTATGTATGTATGTATGCATGTATGTATGTGTGCGTGCGTGCGTGCATCTTCGCGCGAGGCATAATGGTACTACTCGAAGAATTCTCACCATTGCAAGTCCCCGTTCCCGAAATTTTCACCCACTGCATCTTCCCCGGGACGCCTTATCCATCTTCACAGACATCGTTATGCCTGCGATAAGAGTGGGGCGAGCCAACGAGGGGGATTGACCGCTCCGAATAATGCAGACGCCCTGCCAAGTTTGCGGCCATCGCTCGCCCCTGCAGACGTGGCCGAAAGCATCATCCCCTTCTTCTCTTCCTTCAAACGCCCTTGTTTTCCAGCACATGGTCCTGCACGTTCAGCGCACTCAGTCACGCGCGTCAACACTGGGCCTCCTCGATTTACCAGTCCTGGACGGTCCGCGGGCAGTCCGCAAACTGCCCTCGGACCGGAAGCCCCGTATGGTTACATTTAAAAACGAGCGCCGGATCGCGTCTCGGGCAGTCCGCGGACAATCCGGGACTGATAATCGAGGAGGCCTACTTTCTGGAGTACGGCAAGCCGGCAACGGAAAATGGGGAAGTGCGGACGCACTCGGTGAGCTCCAGCTCACTGCGAAAAACCCGACCTGTATAGGTGGTATTCATTGAAAAGTTTAGCTGTCAATTCCTTCGCTTGGCAACACTGGAAATGGCCACGGACATTGCCGAAGCGCCACGGACATCGCGCGGCTTGTGCCACTGCGGACGCACGACGAAGAAAAAAATAACACTGGCGTGCGTCGTCTGCTCTGTTTCAACCCGATTCTCAACGGTGGTGCCAAAAGAGCTGTTATTAATCGCACTCACATTAGACTCGAGGCATTACTTCGCGTTCGGCGGGCAAGAGCTTGGAATGTCCAACCCATATCATGCGCTTCGCACGGACAAGTGCCGCCATCCCGCGGAGCCCGACGTAACCCCTGACGGCGCACTCACATGGTTGCCTGCATGCGTGCTTCTCTATTGATTACAGGCTATAGCGGCCGCGAGAGCATTGTCTTGCGTCACATGTGAAAGGCTTCGAGATTAGTTTATAAGCGGAGCGGTATTTGGCAAGGTGAATGGGAAACCTTGCCATCCCTTGCAAACGCATCCGGCGCAACGCCATGCGAATGCGCAAAAAAAAAATATTCGAAGAAACGGGATAGAGACTGGTATGGATGACACTGTCGCATCTAGCGAAACGGGAAAGGGCGCATCGGACGGAGAGAAAACCAGTCTCTCTCCTGCGAGAGCGAGAAAGCTACTGCGTGACCATAGACACTTGGCTGGCTCTGATGCTCAGCTCAAACCTAGAAGCCCAACGGAAGATCATCAATCTAGCTCAGGCCAGGTCCCAAGGGATGTGGCCGACTCCTAGAAAGGTTTTTTTAAAAGAAAAACCAATTGATTGATACTGAATAAAAGTTTTTCATCATAATCGCACTTGATGTCACCCCAATGCTCTCTGCGCATGCGCACCGTTGCTGTACAACAACGCAGGCGCGTCGTCTGCTTCGAGGCAGCCCCGGCCGCGCGCCGTCGCCCCAAAGTCAAACGTGAGTCCGCTCGTCCAAACCCGCCGTCGACAGCAAGATTCGTTGTTGGCCTTTTCTTTCCTCCATGTTGTTGGCGCATATACGATCGCCATTAAACAGATTCGAACGTGAAGCGCGAGGCACTTGGTGCATATGTTGCTCAGCCTTGCAACGAACAGTTCATCGGACGATTCGTGTCGTATTTCGATATCATTCCACTGGCTGGGGCTATAAGCTAATAGGCGCTAGCATCGGCTATCATCGCGATGGCCACTTAAAACCATCGACGCCCTTGGCTGTGTACCTGCTCATTTGTTTTACCGTTTATTCCAGGTCACTTTCGCAGGGGCTTCGCCAATCACGCTGATTGTAGATTTATCAGCTGCATGCCGGCCGCAAATGCCTGGTCTGTAACTTTCTCTCTATCTGTCTCTCTTGTTACGAATGACCGCAAAGAAAGAAAAGTAAGCCACCAGAAAACAAATATTACGCATTCGAAGAAAAAAAACTGTGGTTGATTCCTCTATCATCAGAATCGGTAAAACACGAAAGTGAAATGTGCAGCGAAATCTGCAACTGAGTACGATTTGCGGGTCGGCGGCTGTCTTGTGGGTGTGCGTGGCGAGCGACGTCCTGATGGCGGGTCGCTTCGGCAAAAGTGTAGTGGCATCATTTCCGTGACCGATATGATGTCAGTGAAATCTTGGTGTATCCTGGCATAAAAAATTCCCCGCATTTCCCCGAGGGGAAGAATGTGAAAGTGCGAATGCACGAGTTGAATTTGCGCGTTCGGTAATGTTCGCGAAAGAGAGATCACACACACACACACACAACTACAAAGAAAGAAAGATGCATTTATTCACAGACACCTATTTGTGTTGTCGTTGTACTTGATTGCTAGAGCGGATCTCAGCTTTGAAATTTCGTGCCAGTACTCCTTTAAGCGGGTGCATTAGCCCTTCTCACGCCCGATTCCTGGCCAATCCCCCACGTGGGTATGTGCCATGTCAGCGGCCAGGCAGCGCGCGCACATCTCCCCCCGTTGCCAAGGAAGACGAGGAGATTCCTGGCCAATCCCCCACGTGGGTATGTGCCATGTCAGCGGCCAGGCTGCGCGCGCCCATCTCCACGTGCGCGGACATCGCCGGTGGACGCAGGTTCAGGGTCGCTTAAGAAGTGCATTGCACTTAAACACGTTCGTGTTAAACCGAAAACGAAACCTGAAAACGAACAACCCTAAATATAACGTACTCCTTAGTACTAAAGGTTGCTTCCTGCAAGGAGACCCTGTTTGCAGTGGTGCACCCTTTACAGGCCGCTTGCTTCGTTGTACCGGCGTCATTTCCATGACAGATATGACCTCAGTGATATCTTTGTGTATCCGGAATAAAACACTTTCGTGTTAACAAGGATTGTGGCAGAACCCACAATCGTCTGGAGGATGATTATCTACCCAACCGCGATCGCATTGTATTAGCGGTGGTGATGGGTTCGTAGCGGTGACCTTACCCCTACTTGACCACGGCGGATAGCCGCTGGAATCGAGGAGGAATATTTGTAGTTTTTTTTAGCATTCCGCCTGTTTAGTCCGTTCCGTGCTTACCGCGTTGACCGGGACCCGACTGCGTCTGCGCGCGCAAGCATGCCGGGGAGGACCTCCCCCCCACCTCCCCCCGTAACGAATGCGCGGGCATGGCCCGCGGTACTAATACACCGTACCGGAACTAATGCGCTGGTGCCCAGTCGGGTCCGGTAAACGCGGTACGAACGGAACGGATGGAACAGTCGGAAATGCTGAACTCCAAAAAATACACCGGTTTCCACAAGAGAGTTTCCGGGCACGCGTACTTCACATATGCTTGGGAGTCGATACTTCAAGCGATAATCACGCTTGATGCAGTGGTGCTTACGCTTCACTTCACTTTGCCCCTCCCCCTCCTACCCTCCTTTCCCCCTTCCCCACTCCACTCTCCTCAGCCCTCTGTTACCCGCTCTTCAACTTTCTCCCAACCGCTGCGTCCCTCTCCCCTCACACTCCTCCTCCTCCTCCTCCTCTCAACTCTGTCTTCTTGTTCACTTCCGCTTGGTCTTCACGCACCGATATGGTGAGACAGCGAACCAGGCACGCCAGTTAAAATGAAAATAGGCGTCGCATGAGTGGCACACTGGCCGCTGTGCTGCCTCGGTCACGAACACTAAGCATGTCTGATGGGTTACGACGATGAGCGGGCAGTTGATGTGAGCCTAAAGGGGGCAAAGATGTGAGCTCAAACGACGAGGGAGAGCGAGAGAGAGAGAGCGAGAGAGAGCGAGAGAGAGAGATAGATAGATAGATAGATAGATAGATAGATAGATAGATAGATAGATAGATAGATAGATAGATAGATAGATAGATAGATAGATAGATAGATAGATAGATAGATAGATAGATAGACAGACAGACAGACCGACAGATCGACAGATAGACAGATAGACAGAGAGAGAGAGAGAGAGAGAGAGAGAGAGAGAGAGAGAGAGAGAGAGAGAGAGAGAGAGAGAGAGAGAGAGAGAGAGAGAGAGAGAGAGAGAGAGAGAGAGAGCTTAGGCGCTGCCGATAAAACCTCTGGAGAAGAGACCGGCCGACGAAGGAATGAAGGAGGCCCCAAAATCAGATCGTTTTTAAGTTGGTACCGACGAAAGTAACGCTGCGGAATTTACTGCGATATCTGCCAGGGCGAGGCTACCCGCCATTCAAAGGCAGTCCCATATATATAGCCGGTAAGAGCTCTTCACTGCAATCGAATGCGCAATGTGGGCAAGTGAACCTCATAAAGGAGGGCCGGATCTGAACGAAATGAACTTCTTTTGTAAGACTTCTTGGACACGAAAATCTCTGGCGCAATTCCGTTTCGTATACAATACAGAAGTGAACGCTCCTACAGCGCTATCGACTGCCTCGCTTTCAACACTAGCGAAATCTTTAGGCCAACTGCTAAATCAGGCCTGCCGTTCGATCGTCGTGGCTTTGAGGCAGCCTTCGGTTACTATTGTAAAGGCGTCTGTTCTAGCCCCCGCAATTCTAGGTGTTTTATTTCTTTCAAGTCAACAGAAAATTTCGTGCAAAAACATGTTCAAAATTTGTACCTATTTTTCCCGTCAATAAGAGTACTTCGAAATGGTTCAGATTGCTTTAGAATGCAGTGTGCAACCTATCACCGTGCTTTGCGCCGTGAAGGAAGGGCCATTTCCGTGCAATACAAACAAAATGGCAAGTCGCGAACCGGTGTTATTCGTAAAGAGAAAACTCTGATGACATCCACCCTCTCAGGGGATTGACCACTAATCTGGGTACGAGTCAATAAATTTGTCTGAAAAGAAAAGAACATCCTACCACAAACTCACGGTTAATTGCCATAACATTTTGCCCTGAGACATAGTGGCCCGTGGGGAGAGAGGTCAGAGTGGCCAGATGCGAATTACTGAGGGGCTCACACCGATTTGCCGCTCAATGAGTTTGACGTTGTTTGGCATGTCTTTAGGCTTAACTTTAGGGCTGCAAGTCATCAAGCCTATCAAGATCAAGTCACAGCCACGGAGAGAAGAAGGAGAGGACACGAAGTGAAAACGAGAATGATGATGTTTTATAATCCACACAGCATCTCTGCAACTAGAATCAAGTGACGCAACCGCAGAGATGTATTGAACAACTCTTTATAGAACGGCTAATCCACCTGGTCATTCTAGCCAGCCAGCCAAGAAGATAATAAATAAAACAAATTGGGTAAGCCCCGGGAGGGGCGACATCTGTGCGAGTGTACTGCCAGTCCTGTGTGCCTACGTAGTCAGAGGCCCAGCACTGCAGTGTTGCATACAAAAACTTGCGCCCACCTCCCCGCGAGGGGAACCCTGTGTAGATGCGACGCATCGTGGGGTTCACTTGGTGTTTCCGTTGGATTGATTCTGAAATCGCGTGAAACGTGTCGGGAACGCGTATGATTATTATGTTTTATGATTATTTTTATGTTTTATTGGCCAATCTTGGTTAATCTCTCTAAGTGGTATGCTTGGGGCTTCGCTGTCGCAACGACCTTTACTCCATCATTGTTGCTGTAAGTGGGAGCTTCTTTTCTTTTAATTGCAAGTGCTAATCATTGCCCCATCATGCATTGTATCAGTAGCTTCTTGACGTAGTTTGAATGAGTCAAGAATATAAGGCGCGTTCGTAGCGCTTGATTCCGTGACTGTTTTGTGGCGCAGTGGGAAGAGCACCATGTACCTCGCGTTCCGCCCACAGGGTCGTGGATCGAAACCGGGCGCCGCTAACTATTATTTTTTTTATAGTGTAGGGGGAGGGGTGTGGACGAGAGAGGGACATCGGAGAGGAGAGGGGGTGAGCGGCGGAGAGCGCAGCTCGCGCGGCGAGGAGAATGGGGGAGGGGCGGACGACAACGACGCCGACGCTGCATGGACAAGGCGAGTGAATGAGATGCAGTCGCATCTAAAAAGAGTGACCCATCCATGCCGCAGAGGTGCTTTGCAAGCAGCATGTCGTGGTTGGCGCCGCGAAACCGTCCGCCATGTTTCTCTTCTCGGCCCTGAGCATGTTTCGGTCAGAGACGGCCGCCCAACGGAACACAGCCCATTCAGCGAACCCAACCCGAAAGCTGACTCCGCCGCTGCAGTGCTGCTCGCCGACAGCGGGTCGCTGCAGGGAGGCGTTTGACGGGCTTCGCTGTTCGCCGCGAGCACGCCAAGCCACAACTAAATCGAGAACAGCGCGAAGGTCTTCCCAGAACTGAAAGAAAGCGGCGCGCAGGGAGGGTTAGCTGGGTCAGTGAGGTGGAACGCTGTAAGATTTCCCCGGCAGCGCTTGTAGGTCTCCGGACTCTCACGCGACGTAGAGTTTACCTTGTGATTTCCGGTTCTCCTCATATGCATTCACTTTTTGCTGCCCTTGTGTTTCTATTCTTGCACCTTCTCCTGGTTTCTGGGATTCAACTCTTGTCTTTTCTTCTTGCGTTCGTTTCTTGGTTCCTTCTTTTGTCTGCTTATTATCCTCCGTCTTTCCGCCCCTTCACTCTAAAAATACCGAACATTGAATGCCTGTAAGTATCTCATTTCTACGTTCACTCACTATTCCCCACTGTTGATCTTTCAGTTCTTAAATTTCGTGTTAAAAGCGAAGCGCCTTAGGGGCTCGGGCTGTCGGCGTCTCCTGTCGTCGTCTCAAGTCGTCACGGTAAATGAAGTTGCCAAACAATGGTAAAAAAAAAACAAGCGTATAATGGATAAAACCGGTTAACATAAACTAACATGATCTAAACTAATCCGAAATACAGGAATAACCAAGATTTAGTTGCATTAATAACAGAAATTCGTTAAATTCCGTCTCGAAATTGGTTTCAAATGCGAAGTTGTTTCTTGTAACGAATGTTACACGAAGACAACTTACGGTCAGTCTGCCTCTCATGTATACCGTAAAAACCCACGTATAATACGAACCCGAATATAATACGAGGTAATATTTTAGGGATGCAAAATTGGAAAAAAAAATTATTGGTTCATATCCTCGCGGCGCGGTGTTAGTTTACCCGCGCGGTGTTCACGCTCGTATCACACAAGTGAGGATAAGTCCCCGCAGTTCAATCACTGTCATGCGTGGCCTGTCAATCACTGTTTACGTGGCCCCGACATACTCGTACTCCACTGCTGAGAACTTCCCAAAGCGTGATTCACAAGAGCGCATGCGTGTTGCCGAACCAAACGCTTATCCATAAACAAAGAAATGGGTGGCTAGCACTGGCTAGGGCTAGAATTGGATAGCCACGTAGCAACGAAGCCAAGCCGCAGCCCCGAACAATACCGAAACCATAACATGAAGCGGAACGTTGGAATTTTTGTTATAATTTTAGTTTGGATCCGCATATAGTACGAGGCTGATATCTAGGACGCTAATATTTAGAAAAAAACCTCGTATTATACGCGGGTATTTACGGTAATTGCTGAAATCCGGTTCAACGCAAGAGAGGGCGCCACCGCCTCAGCAAGCGGGCGATGGATCCTCCCACCGGCGCTTCTCCGGCGCCCAATCAGCGCGCACCGAGTGGCAAGCGAGAGACTTACAACCTTTGAATACACTTATACACTGCATGCTTCGCCCCTACCCGGGTTTCACGTGTTACCGGGATTTTTTAGGTTTGCATCCTAGTGATCTTCCCTTCCGTCTGTTGCTAGGCTTTATTCCCTCCATTACCACTTTTCTTACACCCTTTACCTCCCTCCCTCCCTCTTCTTTCTTTCTTCCTCCTATCTGTCCCTTCCTTCCTTCCTTCCTTCCTTCCTTCGTTCGTTCCTTCCTTCCTTCCTTCCTTCCTTCCTGCCCTCCCTCCAACTCTCTCTTCAACCTACCTGTCTCTGTCTCCCTCTCATTCTCCCTCCCTCCCTCCCCCCCTTCTTTCTTCCTTCTTTCCTTCCTTCGTTCCTTCCTTCCTTCGACTACCCACTTCTCGTCAATGTGCCCCTTTTTTGTACGCTTCCTTATTTGTTGCTTCCTTTATAGTACTCGAAATTAAAGGGTAGTCAGCGCGCAAGCGTGCATTTCGGAAAGTAAGCTGTACCGGAAAAACCGCCAGGGCGGAATTTCGCGCGACGGCGGCATGCTCGCTGAAAGCCTCTCGTTGATATGTTGCTTGAGAGGGTCTCCTCATCGTGAAAGCTCTGCCTGGTTTAGTTAGCGATGAGACTTGTTAGCCTGAACGAAAATGCCGAATGCAAACATAAACGAAAAAAAAAAAGTGTTCGAGGAGTTTAAAGCAGCGTGTCTCTGATTCTTATTTCTGGTGCGATATTTACTTCTTTTCTGTTTCGGTTCTATAGGGGGTAAATGAAAAAAATTGAAAGTGACAGAGCTGGTAACAATAAAGAAGCCAGCTATGCCCCTGCAAATTTCACTAATTAATCAGGCGCGTATTAGTGCGCACGAGACACCCCGACGTAATCAGAGCCGGCTAACTCAACTCAACTCAGCCTAATTAGGCCTACGAAAATATCCAAAGTCATCAAGGGGCATAATTACCCGGACTCGTGGCTGCAATATTTTTCGAAACTCACCTGGCTGCCATGTCTGTAGTTGCTATTTTATTTTAGAACCTTAGCAGCCACCGATATCTTTCATCAAACATCTTACTAAAGTCACGAACAAGCAGACAGCTCGACGAGGACGGAAGCCCTTCTGAGAGGAGGCACGGATTTCGGCGAATATAAGCAAGAGCCAGAGAGGCGACTCTCGCACGGCTCTCGGCAAGTTTTATCCGCATCTCCATCCTCTTCCGTATCGCATCCGCTTTCTCCTCCCGAGAAAGTTGGCGCTAAACGCTAAACTGCCGGGACTTTTCTGCGCCCTCACGTTCGCCCTTCTGTCGAGTCCATTAAGGCGAAACCTTAGCCGTCCCCCAAGGACTGCACAACCCGTGAAGAAAAAAAATGTTGTCCTCATTACACAGCACATGCGGCTCTATGAAGATAAAGACAAAAATCTTAGCGGGACATTCTTGGCGCACGCACAGGACGTTCTGTGCAGCCCCGGAGTCGGGGAGCCTCCAAACGGGGAGTCATGTTTCTGCGGGCGCTCGAACAAACTTAGGACGCGCCGGGCACGCGAACGCGCGGCGTTCTGGAAACGCCGAGTGCAGGAGATAAAAGCCCGGGAATGATGACGCAGTTGAAATACTACGAAAGAAAGATAGAATGGAATGTGTGCCCCAGTCTCGGCGGATGATGCCAAATAATATAAATTAAGCCGTAAACCCGTGGTCTACGAGTTTCAGCGTCAACGCAATGCTTTCACAAATGATTTGGGATCTCTACATGACGCGATCCCATGTGTGGTGCTGGATGATGTGCAGAAAATGGGGCGACGATGATCCATCCTAGCGCCCGCTGGTTCATGAGGAGTTTCTATCGCGGCGACATCCCACATAGATATATACTGCAGACGGACCGGTTCAAGCCGTCTTATAGAAAACGCTGATACCATAGTGAAAGGTCGCTTGTAATGCTGTACACTAATTACTTCTAGTGCACTGGGCCGTCCCCTTCCTGGAGCTCGTCACTTCCGGTGTACGTGGATTATCGCTACCCGGCCACTCCCCTGCGTGTACCCCCTCGTAATCAACGCTGCTTGTCGCAGGGTTCAGGCAAACTGGTAGTCAATGACGACGCCGCAGCAGAAGACGCGACAGCTGCTAGATCCCCGTATAGCGCATTTACAATCCTTTCACTTTGCAGGACTGTTTCCACAACAGAATTCGTCACGTCACTTCACAACAGAATTGGTCACTTGCTGCGAAGCAAACGGCAACTACCTTCAAGTTTGGCGCATTTGCCTCCCACAGCGCACACCTCGATAGGCGCGCAGTTAGTTCCCAACCAGGAATTTTTCTCCGGGGTGCTGCTCGAGACTGTCCACGAATAAAAATGAAGGAAGCTCCCACTAACACGTAAGACGTGAAGGTACGAAGCTGTACGCAACCTTCACGACCATCACGACGGCTTAAAGAAGCCATGAAGAGGAAATACAACTTCGTTTAATGTGAAAGAACTAGGATTCAGTATCTCACTCAGCTCCATTACAGCCACAAAAGATGTTTTTTAACGAAAAAAAGCAAGAAGTATGTTAAAAACTTTCAAATTTCGCGCCACAGTGACGTGTTCATATGAGCAAGACTGACGTCATACGGGCCAACAATGAAACATAATTTTCAGTGCGTTAACTGCACGTTAGCATTCAAGTGGTGCGGTCAAACTGAACTAGAGGCCCCATTACAGACGTCCAGTCATGTGCCGTGGCGACAGCTCTGCTACGACTACGGGAGGCAGACCAGCCGTCCAGTTCCTGCGGGCATGTAGAAACATCGTTGGCTGCCAAGCTCCATGCGGTTGCCTCTGGCGGCTGCAACGTCCGCCTGCAGTGGGTGCCGTCCCACATGGGGATCCCGGGGAACGACGCCGCCGACGCCCTGGCCAAGGGTGCCCACCAGCCAGTCACCCCTGTCTCCCGGCCCCGTCACACCATTCGACGCTGCACGCCAGCAGCTCGCCAAAGTGGCCCTCGCCATGCACCCAGACCGCCGTGTGGCGAGTGGCCAGACCCCTCGGGTCCTCCCGGGGCGTCTGAGCAGGGACGTCCGCAGCCTGCTGCTCCGGCTGCGGCTGAATTGTGTTGACGTGGCAGCCCGACTGCACCGCCAAGGCCGCCGCTCCTCCCCCACCTGTGCCCACTGTCCCGAGCCTGAGACACTGGAGCACTTGCTTTGCTCCTGCCCGGAGTTTGCGGCACACCGGGGAGTGCTGCAGACTTCGCTCCAACGTCTTGGGCTGCCCCACCAGCGCCTGGAGAACCTGCTACACCCAGCAGGCCCCGACTCCACCCGCCGTGACGTCTTCCGCCTCCTGCTGGCCTACTTGGAGGCTACAGGACTTGCTCGGCGCCTATAGACAGTAGTCTGCTGGACGCGCCATTGCTGCTGCTTCACGGATATTCACGTCGAGGCTCCTCGCTCTTGTTGCTCGCCTACCTATCCCTTTATCACTCCCTTTCTCCTACCTATCCTTTTATCACTCCCTTTCTCCTCTAATCTTTATATACCCCTCCTCCCCCTCCCCCCCGCACTGGGTTGTATGCATCTGAGCCCCCAGCTGGGCTCAATAATATCCCCAGTGCATCTCCTTTCCTTTTCACTCGAACCACTTAGTTAGTTAGTTAGGTCGGTTAGGCGGCCGCCAATCGCACAAACAAGGTTCCGTGACGTCATAGAAAAGTTGCGGGAAATTGGCTAGGCGGTCGCGACTGCTTCGCACGTTTTCTTCAATATCTCCGTTATTTGTTCGAAGATTGCGATGATATTGATATCATTGTTATCGGGACTAAGCCGTCGTTCTAATACACCCAACTTGTATTTTGTCTTCATGGCTCCATTAAGAGAAATATGGTTAAAACGCGACCCTTTCTCCCACACAACCTGAGTCAAAGTCCGAAAACCCAAAGTGCCGGAATGGAGCATTCGGATAGACGTAGGCTACATAACGCGAATAACCCAGGTTCGGTTCCAACCCCGGTTTTTATTTTGAAGCGCCAGCTTGATGGGCCTTCGGAAACCCACCGTCATCCCGCGCCCTCCCATTGTGTAAAGTCGGCTTTCCTGGAGACCTTTTTCGCGTACGCTCGCCATCAGCAAGGTATAGCACGCTTCGATTTCAAAGCGTTGTCCAATACACCACTGAGTGGGTACATGCTACAAGGCATGCGCCGGCTTAGGCGCTTTGGCGGGGGGGTCTACGATGTAAACCGGTACCCACAGCTTGACGTACAACGAGCGCTTCTTCCAATTGCGAAGGTTGGCGACGTTAGGCCTATCTCCCTACCTTCAGGCCAAACGATCGGCAACCTTCAAGTTGCCGCCATGCTCATGCTCCACGCCACACCCCTCGCGCGTCCCCTACGGAGAGCGGAAGAGTAACTTGGACCTCAACGCGTGACGTTAGGCGTGACGTCGGGTTGTCCCATGCCTGCGTCACCGTGCTGCGCATCAAACTTTGCACAAGCGAGCGTATCACCGGAGACTGCAGCATGCCTCAGTGGAAAGTACCTGTTTCGTACATTTAGCCTCACTCGCCCCCGCCGTTTTATGCTGCGGAGCAAACTTTGCTTCACGAAGGAGGCCTCACGAAACGGGCTTCACGAATTCCCCACGATACCGGCTGACGCAAGCTAATGGTGCATTCGCACTAAACTAACGAGGGGGGATTATCAGAGAAACCCCAAGTCGGCGCGTCCGGAGCGTTTGACAGCCGACATTAGCTGAGCGCCACACCGATCTTCCTAAGTGCGGTCCATCCGAATTCACTCGTTACTCGTTGAAGTCGTCCTAACGATGCACGCGAAACCAACCGGCGAAATTTAAAGCCCGGCCAAAAGCATCCCAGACGGAGGTTGAGAGCGGAGTCCCGCACGCGTTACCTTTCTTCGCTCACCTGCCACAGCTACAGCAGGCTCTAGAACTGTTCCTCCTCTCAATGGCTCCTTTCTCTTTTCGCCAAACGTTCACCGTGATACCGCCACCCCGCAGTAGTGCACAATCGCGCGATCCACGGATGGCGGGAACTCGGTGCCCGTTGCAGCGCAGGTTAAAGGTTCCTGCTGCACGCCTCTCTCTCTGACAGATGCGGCAGCGACTAGAAGCGACGGCGGGCGAGCGCAGCGGAAGAAACTCCGCACCGCACGAGCCGCGGCCTCGAACCGACCGACAATCGCGTAATGGGGCGTCGCTTCGAGTTAACGGAACGGGAGCGGAAGCCCCCTTCCCAGGGAACGCCGGCGCGATTCGTGCAGTCAGTCAGAAGCGCGTTACAGCGAGAGCGAGGGTGAAGGCCAGTTTGGTTTGAACGTGGAGGACGAGTAAAATGCCGGGCTCCGAAGAACGGCGCGTGGTTGTCTGCAGGCTTCTCTAATGACCCCGCAGAAAACCCTTACGGACATAAGAGGTACACAACCACAGCCATGGACGAATGAAACGAGAACAGGAAAATATGAAGCGGAACACACAAATCGCGCTATTTCTAAATTTAATCCAAGTCTAATTGACGCGCAGCTTGATATAGCAGCTAACAAAGTTGGGAAATATGCGGCTTCCCAAACATGCCAATGGGGGCGCCATTATCGGACCTCCACACACGGTGACGTCCGCGAAAAATATTTCTCGACTTTGCGCGTTCTGGTTCATATTTCCGTGTTCGCATTTCAATAGCCCATGTGTGTACGTATTATCGTCATTAAATAAGCTTGCACGCACGATTTGGTTTTCTATAGTCGGCACGGTCTCTCTGGAGATTGGGCGGCCTGCGTTTCTTGCCTGGCAATCGCTATTTTTCATTCGGCAAGTGTCGCGCCGTTACTGAACGTCATTACGCGCCATGCCGGTCCTGCCCTTACACGCACGCACGCACGCACGCACGCACGCACGCACGCACGCACAGACAGACAGACAGACAGACAGACAGACAGACAGACAGACAGACAGACAGACGTGTGATGCAAGGAAACCTGAATGCACCAAGACCAAGAACGGAGCTCCCTCGGGAGAGTAGACAGACTTGGCGATCAGGGTGGGGGTCCCGTGATACGACCGCACAATCACACTGAGCAGGCAGAGATTGTGGAAGGCAAGGGCGGGAGACCATTCAAATGCCAAGGGCACCGAAGACAGCCGGTGCAGAGGCTGGAGAACGAAAAGCGGTCACGGTTGAACAAGCTGACTACTTCGAGCACTGCGGCGTCCCGCTGACGGTCTCTCTCACCGCCCGAGCATGATTTTCACTTGTCTGCGTAATGTGAAAATTCCCGCTGTGTTAAATTGCCGCATTTTGTCTGACTAGGTCAGCCTGAATAGTCCGCTCATTGTAAAATGCAATCTTGGAATTTAGTTTTTTTTTTTTAAATCAAAACAATAACGACGACGACGACGACGACGACGACGATGACGACGGCAATTGCAATGATATTCCGCCGCAGGTGATGCCTTCATTACCCTCTTATAACACGGGAGATAGGCGCGCGCCTCGAATACGAATGCATTAAGTTGACGTGCAAAAAAGACAGCGAGAAAAGGAGAAGAGAAAAATGCGGTAGTAGAAGCCGGTTAACTGGAGAGCGCTTCCTTTGTGCTCCCTTCATCCCATTGAGCTAGAAAGGTGCCCCGCCATTCCGCTTCCCCGGACGCGCTTAAAAGGCACTGCGCCGTGCGGTTATCAAGCTCGTATACGCGCGCCGCCTCTCGCCGAGAAAGCTTTTCTCTCGACGTCCGGCCAGCACCGTCGGACGGCGAGAAATACCTTTATTTTTACCCACCGATCCGAAACAAAATATACAACAAGGCCTATCCGCACGCAGCGTGACCGTAAGAGATGTGGTGACTCTCCATATCTACTTTTTTCAAAGGCACGTATCCGCACACGCAGACTGATAGAAAAAGGCGGGTAGAAAAAAGAGATGGCTGTCAAAAGGACAAGGAGCTGACACTTCGTTGTCGCCGTTTAAAATGAACACGTGGAACAGCGTGCTGAAGCACTGTTGCAGCAGGACACAGGTACATGGTTGCCCCATCGATGTTTCTGGTGAAGAAAAAACATAGATACAGCCCCGCACGAGGTAACAGTCCACATTAGAAGTTCCGATTAGGGGTTAAGCCGTATAGGGGCTCGGGCTGTCGGCGTCTTATGTCCTCGTCGTAACCGTCGTCTCATGTAGTCACGGTACTAAAACACCGGGACGCTCGTTCACGCCTCACGCTAGAACGCTTCGTTATTCAAAGACGCGAGACTTTTACAAATAGCTGTATATCTCTACCCAGACAGTTTCATTTCAGTTGGAAAAAAACGCCAAGGTGCCAAGAAATGCACTTATACACCGCATGCGTCGCCCCTCGTCAGGTTTCACGTTAGTGGAGATGGCTCGGGATTAATTGTGGGCCCTACACAGTATTTATGTAGGTCACGTTTCTCTTTTTGAGGTCGCTTTGGGTCCAATTTACTCTAGGCAGAACATATTTCCGGCCGTCCCGCGTCCCACCGGTCCTCCCTAAGTCGTCTTCACTGCTATGCGGGAATGCATAGCTTGGAAGACATTTCGCCAGAGTCAATGTAAGCAGTCCTATAAAACTATTCAGCTCTATACACTGAGTGCATTTAAAGTCGGATTCACTACTACACACAGATGCATTGCTAGAAGTGCCACGCATTTACCCATAGAACTCTTCCTTTATCGATCCCGAAGCACTCTCATAACGATTACATGTGTTGACGTAACCAATTATGAAGTTGTTTTGCAGATATAAGCCGTCACACGTATTTCCGTTACAGCCATTTTTCTCGCGTACCCGCTGAAGATAGCTTACGCAATAAACCGTTAACGCGCTGGTTTCGTCTTCTCGCCTTGTTTTCAGCGTTGCACCCATTGGGAGCATTGGGTGAAACGCAGGCAGTTTGTGGGAGCAGCGTTGCGCAAATGGCGCTGCTCCCTCAAACTGTTCGCTTTTCTTCACCTACGCAGGCGCTCGGGTTGGGTGATCACGGCTCCCAAGCTACCTCAGCCCCACACAGCCTTTCGGCTTCCGAGTGGCGATGTTAGCGTGCGCTTTTTTCTTGTCAGATTCGCCAATAAGTACCCCAGCTAGCACCGATATTTTTACGTCAGCAACCTCGAAAAAGTTTTATCTCCTGCCAACTTTCGTTGCCGGAATCCGCAGTCCCTTTGTACAACCCCCCAATCAAAGCTCGTTTCCTGCCTTTGGCGTTCAGCTCTCCAAATCGCGTTGGCTCTCTGCGCTCTGGCTGCCTTTACTTCTCTTTCGACGGCCACAGGGAGGAGGGAGGAGAGGATAAAGACGAAACGCTGCACGTCTGTACTTCTCGACTGCGTTTGAGAAGAACGGAAGCGTTATTGCGCTGCCGTAGAAAACTCGGCTAGTCCCCGCGCATGCGCCGTCAAGTTTCCTCCTCATTCAGCCTGCCCTCAGACAAACTTCACTAGAAGCCTCAGTAAGGTGCTCTCGATCACACGAGGACGAGCTCGCTTGATGTTTAATACGACGCCTCCGCCACTCGGAGAAAGGAAGGTTTCCGTTCAGCACAACAAGAAGGAAAGAAAGGAAGAAAGAGCGAAAGACGGACGGACAGACAGAAATCAAAATGACTTGACAAAGCAAACTTTTTTGAAATACACGTATTCATGGGCACCTCGGGTTCGACAGGGGAAGATGCAATATCCTATTTTATCTGAGACAACGCGTGCACTGGAAGCGACGGAACACGTCAAAGACGGCCCGAGGTTAATAAGGAAAGGAAAACGTGCCCTGCAAGAAGCTAAACTAACCCGACAGTGTGAGGGAAAAAAGGCGACAACAAAACAAATCGGAGCAGTGGCGGGAGAGGCATGCCGAAGCAATGAAGGCATCGGCCCAGAGGGTTATCAAGGGGGCCTTTCCATTACCCTCCTCTCCCTCTCAAGCGCCTTGGCGAACTCTTCCGAATGCGCGCTGCTGCTGCTGCTGCTTCTGCTGGGGGCGATTTCACTTGTGTCGTGCACAGTTCGCGCCTGCCAGAGAAACGCATCAGAAGTGGATGCGATCACCTTTTAACAATTTTCTGAATTTCGTAAGATTACATTTCACATTGCAGATCATTCGGAAACGGAATAGCGTCGAGCCGTTGATGAGACGACTGCAGTGGGCCTGTTTGTCTAGGGGGTCGTCGCGGGTCTGTCACGGGAGGCGGTAACGGTAATGGGCGGCAGCGAAGTTTGTTTTCCAGCCGGTCGAGGGCAGCCAACAAGTCTGTTTACTCCTGCTTTCGGCGCGGCGTCACATAGCGATGTGTGTGTGTGTGTGTGTGTGTGTGTGTGTGTGTGTGTGTGTGTGTGAGAGAGAGAGAGAGAGAGAGAGAGAGAGAGAGAGAGAGAGAGAGAGAGAGGGGGGGGGGGGGGGAAGACGTGACTTATTTATGAAGCTGACAGAAGAGGGCGTCTGTTTGTCGACATTCGCGTTTGTCACTTCCAAACCTCTTGAAGGTGTCGCTGACCAGGAGGGGCAAACAAAAAATAAAAGGGAAAGAAAGCGAGCGACATTTGTATCGTGCCGAGGTGCGCACAGCTGCTGGACGCATTGCAAATGACGTTTGCCAGGGGAGAGCGATTTGTTGTTTGTCTGCTGCACGTGTTGCTGCCACTCGAGCGAACGGAATGCTCACGTCACGCAAATAGCGAGTTCGTTTTGTGCCTGTTTCTTTTTGTTTCTCGGATACGGCGGAATGTGCGCAGAACGGACGTTATAAGAAAAATCGTCTGAAATGACAATTTATTAGCAGTCGATGCTGAAAGCGGACGAAACGGGGGGTGTAGCTTGTCAAGCTTTCGAGAAGAGGGGCCATGGACACGAACAGCTCTGCTTTATTTGACAAACAGCATTATTTGAAAGAACAAGACTTTGATAACTCACTCATTTCAATTCCACTTCCGGAATACCTTTTTCAATCAACAAAACAAAAGAGAAATATTTTAGAACTTCCAAATTTCGGGCTACATGATGCCAGCACTGACGTAATAAGAGGGATACTGGGGCCCTTCGATTTACAGTCTCGGACTCACCGCGGATAGTCCGCGGGTAGTCCGACGATTCCCCGAAGCCTTATGGATACATGTGAAAACAAAATGCCGGACTGCTTCTCGGGGAGCCCGCGGTGAGTCCGAGACTGTAAATCGAAGAGCCCCATTGACTGAGCCGCCAGGGTGGCTCAGTGGCTAGGGCGTTCTGCTGCTGAGCACGAGGACGCGGGTTCTATTCCCGGCCGCGGCGGCAGCTTCTCTGGTGGAGGCGAAAAGAAAAAAAAACCTCCCGTGCGCGCGAGATTTGAAAGCACGTAAAAGATCCCCAGGTGGTCAAAATTTAACCTCCCAGTGCTGAAAACGTGGGACGTTAGTATTCGAGTGGTACGACCAAACGGAACTAGAAGCCCCGCAACAACCCTACAGTCATGTTTCTCGGCGGTGGAATTGGTCGGCGACCGCAAATCGCACGAATTCCCTGTGACGTCATAAGGTCCCTGGGAGAAAGCGGCTGGCGGTTCGCCCCCGTTTCATCTGTTTTCATTATTACCTTTGTTGGAAGTTTGATTTAAAGTTTGTCGTAATTGGGGCAGAGAAGTTCTGTATTTCGTCTGCCCGGCTCCTTTAAATTGCGGAAGAGGAGAGAGCGGGAAACGCTGTTGTCGGCGCCGGCGTTAATTCCCTGCAGTGCGGATAGCCGCGACTCGTGGCGGCCGCTCTTGCTCGAGCTCGCACTCCCACTGCTCCAAGGAGGGGAGGGGCGAGCCCAGGCTAAGGGCCATTGGGGTTGTTAAATTACGGGAGACATTTTTTTACGTTTACGAAAGCGAACGTTCGGTGACGCTGAAATCACCTCCGTCATTCGAAGCGCCCGTTTATAAGCGCCGCCATGAATATATTCACGTTTCTTCTCCCTCCCTCGAGCCGCCAAATGTCAGGTGCGTGGCGTTCCTTAACCTCTAACCTTTGACAACCCGCGCCGCTCTGCGACGAACCTAGCCTACAGGTCGCTGTTACGCAACCGCGCGCACGGCCTACGCTGGTGGGAGGGTTCTTCGATCGATTGCTTGTGCTTTCACCTGGGAGTGTAACAGCCGGGCCACTTCCCGTCGCTCGCCTAACAGCATTTACGGCCGGCCTCTCCGAGCGCGGTGCCGTTTTCGAGACGTGTTTATTTTCCTTGCGCCGACGACTCCTTTATTAAAAACAGGTGCGGGAGAAACCAAGAAAGGAGGGCGGGTGCATTGCTTGCTTAAAGCGTAAACCTCGACGTGTGGGAAGCGTGGGATTTCCCAGTCTTGTATGAGTACCGAAGCCATGGCAGGTTCCTTCTTCGCATCCCGACAGATTACACTTTTCGAGATCTGCGGGAGAAGAGATTTGCAAGGTTTGCGGCAACATCTGTCACCGAATATTTGCATATAAACAGTCTCGACAACGCATTGTTCAGTTCTTCTTGGTGTTTGTTTACCTCGATCTCGCTTACCTTTTGGCATCCCTCTGCGTTAGTCACGTAAGGGGCCGCACTAGGATTGATCGGGAATGTAGTGGGAGTATTTCATAAAAGCCTGTTCGAGCTACAAATTCGTCCCCAGGAAACAAAAGAGCTTTTGTTCTTCCGCTATAACTAGTGTTCCAGCATAACTCGCTTGTCTCAAGCGCAGGTTGCACGAGTGTCTGTTACCAGAGGGCTCAAACCAAATCAAATCAAATGACAAAGTGAATTTGTGAGGGCGTCGATTGTGAGGGCTGCCGGTGAAGTAGTCACAACGAAAGAGGACGAAATATATGTCGACGGTGGACGTGGATGTGGAAAAGAGGGCGTAAAACAAAGTAAATAATGTGTCTGTCTTCAATGGATCAAAACTCAGGCGTTCAAGTCGTCTTTGGGGCAAAAAAAGAGACCCTGGCCATTTTCTTGTTTCCATAATAACTTTACTCACGACAAATACAACGCCTACAATCGGGTTATCTATTTTACAACGTAGAAACAACAGCTATCAACCCCTCTCAGCAATCTCGGTAACTATACTCGGTTACAACTCAAGAACGGCACCACCTCATGTAGTGTATCACTCCGCCAAAGCGCCGGACCCGTGACGTCAGTGCGCGCGCGTTTTGAAAGGGGTTTGCTATGAATGCGTGATATCGTCTGCCTTGTCTCACGCAGTTTGTTTGTCGTCACTGGAGTCGTTTATAAGCATATTAAGCCCAAAAAATCACGGGAACGGCTCACGCCATGTTCAAAATATTCCCAGTAACGCCCTACTTGCGCCGCGCGGAGAAACATCCGGCTACGGTGATAAGGCACAGCGGCAACTTCCAATGCCGTTCTTAAGTTTTCACCGAGTATACCCGCCATCGCCTGCTATCTTGGGGAGCAAGGCATTGGATGTCACCGTCCCAAAGTGTACGAAATACCCAAATCCTCCGTTTGAAGCCTTCAACTATGGTGGAACCCCTGTAGGGAAATTTCGCCGCGGCGCGCAGCGCCCTGCGTTCTCCGTAATTCAACTGTTTTTCCGTAATTCATCTCTCTCTCCGTCCCTTTACTGAGCCTGTTTCGTCATTTTTTACAGACCACAGAGACCTTTTTAACTGCTGTTTCGTCGTGGGAGCTGCCATTTTATCAGGGGACAGTGCTAGCGGCCCCATGATTGGCGCAGTCGACAGAATAATGCAAGTGCGCAGGCGCAACGCAGCGTCCAGATCTTATCAAACACAAAGGGATGTAACGGTTTATACGAAGAAGCCGCTGGGCCTAGTTTTGCACACCGCTGCCGGCATTTCGGGAAGGGCAGTTTGAACGGCTGCTGCCCAAACTTTCTCCGTCGTCCTTTCCTGGGGACAGATCGAAGCGTCGACACATCGATCGGCATTAACGTCATCGTGCGGCTTCTGCGCGCGGGGACACCGAAATGACGAGCGCGCGTCTCGAGGCGGGCAAGGATCGACGCGACAGGATAAGCGCAGGTCGCAGCTGGCAAAAGATTGAGATCGTCGGGGGAGGTGATGCTTACAGCGCTTTGATTGGGCAACGGACGCGCAAGTCTTGCGTCACTGCGGCGGAACTGAACTCGGGACAAAAACGACGTTGCGCGCGCGCAGTAAATGCAGCAATGAAACCAGCGATGCAGTGGAAATAGGTCAATAGTATAGACTGCATGGGAACCTCCTAGTAGCGGGGTCATCCCTCACAAAGAGCGAAACCAAATGTAAGCCACCTCCTGGAGACAAACAAATGCTTATCCAAACCTCTTCACGCATCCTGGAAAATACCACCCAGATTGTCCAACCTCCAGCAGCGCTCCTACACTATACCACATCGCCTGGCACTGCAACACCAATTGTCGCACAGACACAACACTTGAGAAAAAAAAAATAGCAGTGGCTTAGCTCGGCTATGCCAGTATATACGTAGCATGAGCTAAGGTTCAGCACCAGTGCTCCAATTGGATTGGATTTCAATACAACACAATCCAATTTAATCAAATCAAATCCAATCCAAATCAAATGCAATCCAAGCCAATCCAGTCCGATCCGATACGATCCAGACCAATCCAATGCTTCTCGCGCTTGCGCAGAACGGCCCTTCACGGCACACTCGAAACCGCTCAACCTCGGCCAGTGTAGCTTACGCTACAAAAATTAGCTGTGGGAGGCAGCCCTGGCGAAGTCGAGCCTGGAAGATCAGATCAATCCGGCCAACCTGGCCCGGCAGAAGGCTGCAGTCAGTGGTGTCCCGGACTAGGAGCCCCACCCATCAGCGACACCAAAAGTCCTGTTTGTCAACAAGAGTTTATTCATTGATTGATTGATCTTGTCCCACCGCACCGGATGCACTGAGTGCGTGGGTGCGCGCTAGACCAGAATTATTTCCTTCCGTTACCGACATCTTTTTTCATTATTCTTCGCTCTGCGCAGTAGAGCCACTAATCCCCCCCCCCCTTTTTTTTTGCTTTTACTGTTTTTCTGGCCCGCGTAGTTTCGCAGGTAGGTTGGCTCGTTCGTGAGCTGGCCGCCTTCACGCCACACACCCAGGTACGAAGAAGAATGCAAAGACTTGCGCGGAGGACATCCTCCTCACCATGCACTGGCTACTAAATCGAGCAAAGCCGAGCTTTAACGAGCTCGGCACCGTCTCCTCGCGTCAGAGGGAGAAGCCTCGCATTCTCATTACAGCTGCGCTAACGGACGTTCTCCACGCGAACGAGACAAAGGCATCCCACGTTACTTCAAAGGAAACTATCAACGGAGCGCTCTACCTTCGACGGGCAATTTTCCGCGAGCAGTTATTGAACGCGGCTCCGCCGGAAAGTATCAATACGCGGAACTCTGACGGCCGGCTCCAAACTAACCGCATTCTGTACGCTCTGCTAATCTGCAAATCAATCACCGATGAATAGAGGCCCCCTTCCAATCAGGTGAAGCTTAAGCCGAGCGACTGGCATATTTATATCTCCTTTTCTCCCGCCAGCGGTACGAAGGCGTGTGAAGCCGGCGAACGCTAACAACATTCCTGTAAGCCTTAATTACAGTGCGGCTCGGCTCCAGCCCAGCTTAACGGGCGCACCAATTCATTAACACCTTTCATTAAGCTCCCGGGGGGAGCGCCCATAGGGAGCGCTGCATCAGCGGCGGCAACGACAAGCGCTGTCGCCGATGCGCTAACAAGAGCCGTCCGTGCTTAGTTCCGGTAGCGGCCGTCGAGGCAGGCTTTTCCGCAATACTCGTGTGCTCCATGCAATGTGCTCACCCGTTTTGCAGGAATGATCGACGGGAAAGCCCTGACTGTCAGTGACACGGAACGGCGCTACGGCCCATTTCCTCTTTATACGTTATCGAAAATCCCGAACAATATCAACCGAAAATTTTTTCACCCACACCGGTGCCCGTGCTCGTGTGTGAGTCTACGCCACATATTTTTTTATTTGTTGTGCTGGTAGAAGCAGGATCTTTTTCTCACTATAGCCTGTGCGGACTGTCGCCTTTGTTTTACTTTTTTAAGGTTTAGCGCAAAGAAACGGGGACGAAGAAAGGAACACGCAGACGAGCGCCTTCTATTAACTCAGTGATTTAATCGAAAAAACACAGACTTTTCTACCCTACAACACTGCGCACACCAGTACAGGAACCCATCGACGGCGCACATAGCAAAAACGTGTACGCTCAACAAACAATTCCCACCAACGAGGACATGGCGAAAGTTCCTTATCTAACAACGTTACCGAGGGTTGGCTTACACAATCTTCTTTTTGATGGGAAATATGGAATGCCTCAACAATTTCTCTTGATGTTTTATTGTGGTGCTTGAACAAAATGACAGTGTTGTCGAAGCAGGGTGTACATCCACACGTGTTGCAATGCAAGGCCAAATGCGTGCACGGGCGTCCTTTTAAACTAAACAAGTGTTCTCTCGGTCTTATATTTATACACCTGCCGGTCTGCCCGACATATACTTGAGCGCACGTCATAGGTATCCGATACACGACATCTTTTATACAATCAACAAATTGTTTTCCGTGCCTTACAGTACATTCATTCTTTCCTTCATTTTGTTTTCTTTTTCGTACTTTTGGTTGACCATACAACATACACCACCTATTTTGTTCTTTGCTGAAAACACCACCTTTACATCGTACTTTTCTGCCACCTTCTTAATTCTATGGGAGAGTCCATGCACGTAAGGTGTTACAGAAACCTTGGACCGTTCCTCTCCGGGCCTGCTTCCTTTCGTCGTACGTTGTCTTACCTATTTTAACTTTAGGAGCAACCGGCCGCACGGTGCCAGCAAAACATTTTGCGGATAACCAGCGTCCCGCAAACGGCGTATTTGTTGTCCGAATGCGCCGTTCATTGCGTGACAACAAGACTTAAACAAGGCATATCTAGGCAGGCCTGGGTTTTTACTGGGTTTCCGGGTTTCTGCAGAAGATGTTGAATTCTTTGAGCACGCATGGTCCGTTTTTATTGGCTAACTATTAGGTTCCAGTTAAGTTTCTGGCATCTGGCTGTGAAGATAACAGCTGGGGCTCTAGCATTAACGTTCAGGATTTATATTACTTACTGCCACATGATGCGTTATTGCTCTGCGTCAACAAATGCATAACAAAAAATAATGATGAAGTAGCAGTTCGCAACACTTGTGGAATGACCGTGGAATCGTTTCTAGACCTTCTACATTTCTACATGAACAGCACACATGTCGGGTTTAGTGACAAGACCTTTATACAGACTACAGGTGTTTGCATTGGTTCGAATGTGGCCCCTGTCCTAAGCACAATTTTTATGATTAGTGTGCACCGCGAGCTGGCCAAAGATCCAGATGGCGTTGTTACGAAGGTGTTCAGGTACGTGTACGATTACTTAGTTGTGGGCTCAAACGCCGACAAAGAATTGTACGCGAAGCGGGTGCTAGACGCGTTTAAGTTACGAGGCATGGGATTGATGTTCACTTCAGAAGTAACCGCTAACATATGCTGCAGCACCTAGATACAATATTGGCCTTTCAATCGGATCATGTATGCTGGTCGTATTCTCCCCGCGCTGGAAAGCTTCTGCTTAGCTATGCCTCAGACCATTCGAGGTTGGTCAAGAATGGGATTGCTGAGGCCTGCTTAAGACCTGCCTGGTTTAAGTGGTGTTGTCACGCAATGAACGGCGCATTCGGACAACAAATACGCCGTTTGCGGGACGCTGGTTATCCGCAAAATGATTTGCTGGCATCGTGCGGCCGGTTACTCAGAAAGTTAAAACAGGAAAAACAACGTACGACGGAAGGAAGCAGGCCCGGAGAGGAACGGGCGAAGGTTTCTGTAATACCTTATGTACATGGACACTCCCATATAATTAAGAAGATGGCGGAAAATTACGATGTGAAGGTGGTGTTTTCAGCAAAGAACAAAATAGGAGATGTGTGTTGTATGGTCAAACAAAAGACGAAAAAGAAAAAAAATGAAGGAAAGAATTAATGTACTGTAAGGCATGGAAAACAATTTGTTGATTGTATAAAATATGTCGTGTATCGGATACCTATGACGTGCGGTCAAGTATATGTCGGGCAGACCGGCAGGTGTATAAATATAAGACTGAGAGAGCACTTGTCTAGTTTAAAAGGACGCCCGTGCACGCATTTGGCCTTGCATTGCAACACGTGTGGATGTACACCCTGCTTCGACAACACCGTCATTTTGTTCAAGCACCGCAGTAAAACACCAAGAGAAATTGTTGAGGCATTCCACATTTCCCATGAAAAACAAGATTGTGTAAACCAACCCTCGGTAACGTTGTTAGATAAGGAACTTTCGCTGCTATCCTCGTTGGTGTGAATTGTTTGTTGAGCGTACACGTTTTTGCTATGTGCGCCGTCGATGGGTTCCTGTACTGGTGTGCGCAGTGTTGTAGGGTAGAAAAGTCTGTGTTTTTTCGATTAAATCACTCAGTTGATAGAAGGCGCTCGTCCGTGTGTTCCTTTCTTTGTCGGGCCTGTTTCTGTGCGCTAAACCTTGAAAATGAATAAGTTCCAACAATGCAGGCTCGAAGTGATGCTTTGTTTTACGCGCTCGTATTCCCGTATGCCAGTTAGATTCTCCAAGCTAGCTAGGCTAAGAGCATTCTTTCCTCCGGCATTCTTTCGCTCAGGTCACTTTAGAGACGGATAAGTTTTGTGCTCATGGCCCACACAACGCTTTCGCGCTAAAAAACTACCCCTGCGCCCCGCCCCCCGCGTTTTCCGCGTTAGATCACTCCAGGGATTTATACACACACCCCTAACACTCCCCCCCCCCCCCCCCTAACACCCCTTAGAAGGACTTCGACAGCCCCCCAAAAAGATTCCCCAACCACAAGCACCCTGCCTAGGGATTTATACAACACCCCCCAAACATCCCACCGACACCCCCCTCCCACCCCTTAAATCAAAATTCTGCATAAACCCCTGGATCACTCGATCGAACAGTGAAGGCACACTTGGGCGCTGGACTACTACATGCGCGTAAGCGCTCAAAGCCGTTTGTTGTCGATCTTGGTGGCAAGCAGCGGCCAGCTCCGCAGTGAACGCAACTGATGACGTCACAGCCCAAGGGCCAGCAGCCGTCAGCCGAGCAGAGCATATACTTCGGAAGGATGGGAAGTGGGCATTGACTTGGCGTCCTTTTATCAACGGAGGAAAGACTCAGCAGGCGCCCCGACGCCGCTCCCGCGGTGCTAGGACGTCCACGGAGCCCACCACACTTTCCCATTCTTCTCCTCAGCACAAGGTCGCGGGTTCGATTTCCGGCCGCGGCGGCCGCTTTTCTGATGGAGGCGAAAAACAAAAACGCCCGTGTGTACGAGATTTCGGCGCACGTTAAAGATCCCCAGGCGGTCAAAATTAATCCGGAGCCCTCCACTACGGCGCGCCTCATCGCCTGCGTTGCGTCGGCGCGTTAAACCCTACAATCAATCAATCAACCATTCTTCTCCTCTGCTGCGCCTTCTAAGCAACTACCTTTCAAAGAGCAGCTGATAGGGTACGTGGGACCACGCGAATAAACATGCAGGCGAACCTGCTGCAAAGTATCCGCACTCGCCTGCGCCGCCGCTATTTGCGTTCACACTCAGCGCACTGTCGCAGAGCCGTAAAAACTGCTCCTGACATTCGGCCATATTTAGCCACCATGGCCTCACCGCCAAAAATTTGTTAAGAAAGAGAGGGGGGGGGGGGGGGGGGGGTTAGAGTCCTGTTAAAATGACGTCAGTTCCGCTTTTCCTGCAATTCGTTAAGAATGCTAGCGGACTCTCCTGTCCTTCCTACCCCCATGCTCTTAGCCAAAGGCTGTATTCATGCAGTCAAACGCAGCGAAAGCAGCGTTGCGCGGGTTCGATTGTCGGCCGCTTTTCTGATGGAGGCGAAGAGCGAGAACGCCCGTGTGTTCGATATTTCGGCGCACGTTAAAGATCTCCCTGCAGGGGGTGGAAATTGATTATGGGGAGCCCTGCACAACGGCGCACCTCATCACCTGCGTAGCATCGGCGCGTTAAACCTCATAATCGCATGAATCAAAGCAGTGTTGCTAACTCGCTCCGCCCGAGCAATGCCCAGGCTCCGCTCAACTCACATCCAACGGCCACTGCCGGTTTTCAGCGGGGACTGGTGAACACGCACCACTTAGGAGACATATATCTGTCTATGTATATTTATGCGGCCATCGCGGAGTGGCGGCGGAAAGCGAGGCGTTGTTGGGGATGTTGACACCTCTGCAAGGGCGCAGTGCAGGATGTCGTCGCGGCAGAACGCGGAGATCTCGAGAGCACGCTTAGGGCGGCTATCACAACACTCGGCTGCCGGGGGGAATAACAAATGCTCGGCCGCGGAGGCATTGATGGATTGCGTCGGCGGCTCCCCGGATGCAACCTGCTGTCTGTTTGATTTTCTCCTCATCGCCGCTTTTGCCCCGACGACGTTCGGTGGAATATGGGGAGAGATACGATAAGAAGACCAAAAAGGCCGCGTACAGCAACGCCACGGAACTAAGTGACCCATACACGTGCATCGGCATCTTGAGTTTGGGCTTTTACGGAGCGGCACGGCGTTTGAAGAATTGAGGCATCTTATTTATTTAGGGTGCCCTGTCTGTTATCCTCGTCTTCGAAGTTTATCGTTTTGGCATTCGGTTTGTCACAAGCAAGCGTTGAGGGTTGTTTTTTTTTTTTTTTGAGAGAGAGAGAGAATGATGAAGCTTTGAAGATGGTGAGCGAACAAGAGACAAAACATTGGATAAGGGAAGGAGTTTCGGCGCGGTGCAAAGACTGCTTGTTGAAGCATTGGCTGAGGCTGGAATATTGGCAAAGTTTTGTCACAAAAAAATATATATATATATATATATATATATATATATATATATATATATATATATATATATATATATATATATATATATATATATATATATTGTCACGTGCCAAACTGTGAAATGACGGCATCACCAAGTAGGACAGACATGCTAACGGACAGGCTAATCTCCCGCGTGCGTACGCGCCGTACGATGCGTCACAGCAGACGACGACGAAGGAGCGCGTTGGCTAATGGCTCGTGCGTTTGGTCTTGGTCGCCATATTGCAAATCACCAACCAGTTCTCACTGTTTGTTTCACCTGGCAAGTTAGGCACCGAGCCTAATTAAATAAATACTTTGCCCCTGCTTCTTCGTGAAGACAACTTGCCTGTGTCCCTGTTGACAGGACGCCACAATATATATATATATATACAATGAAGAAAATGAGACACACGTCGAAAGAGGAATGGTTTTAATGTTTCGACCGGGGACCGGCCTTTGTCAGATTCTGAGGAAGGCCGGTCCCCGGTCGAAACGTTAAAACCAGGTCGAACAACGTGTGCCTCATTTTCTTCATTATACTTACCGGTGTCCAAGAAACTGTTTCCTCGTATATATATATATATATATTGAGAGACCGAGTTCCGAGATGCAGAAGGACCACTTTAAATTAGGCTGCCGAGCACAGGCCACCGAAAGACGGAACCGCCCGGGGGATGATGATGGTTATACACAGATGACAGTGGCGATGGGTTTGGATTGTTAGAAGGGACAGGGGGATTGACGCGCGTGTTCCACAATACGTATAACAATGATCATGTGCAGTACACTCCCAATGCCCACGATATATATAACAGCTTAAATATAACAGCTTAAACGCCATAAGTGACCTTTTCGCGATGCCATACAGACCACTTGCTCGTACTATTTCGCTCTTGTTTTAACACCTACACTGCAAGCGCGATTACCGGCCTTTAAAAGAGGGGAGAAGTCTTGCGCGTTCAGCGATCGTCGGCGCTGACTAGGCGTCTTCGACCAGGCGGCCGTTCGTGCGTGGGCCTTGACCCGGGCGGCCGTGAAGTGGGGTGCTTCCGAAGAAACCCCGGGCCATCGATCTTGTTTCCCCTCGCGGCCACGTGCCTTTGTTACGCGCCCATGCCACTCTCCTCCTCCCCCTCGCTGCGGCTGTCTCGTGGCCGGGAGAGAGACAGTCCCGACGCGAACGCTCCCAAGGTGGCTCAGCGCTGATCACAGCCAGGCGTCGCGCGCTCCTGTCTAATCGGAAGCTGTTCAGAGCCGCTACCGGCCGTACGGATAGTGGCGTGCTCACGCACCCGCCCAAGCCAGGGGTCCAAGAAATAGCTGGGCAGGGACGGCGCGCGCTGTGAGGTGAATCTAAATTAATCGTAAACTTCGCCCCCGTCTCTTCCCTTGTACGCAGAGCAGTTCCAAATATCGTGCGCCGGATCTGTTGTCGGGGCAGTGGCGTGGTGTGGGCGGCAGGCAGGATGATTGCCAGATCTCGCCGCCATTGGGTGCTTTGCTCGCAAAGGTGTACCTTCGCCGCTGGGCTTCGCAGTCCAGCCGGGGTGGATCTGCAAGCGGACACCGACCAGCCCCCTTCCTCTCTTCCCCGCTCTCCCCACCTGGGCCCCCCTTGTGTTGAAGAAAAAGCGCTCACTTGGTCCCTTCGCTCGTAGTACGCGCTGCGACTGTTGGCATATACTGAATCTGTATCTGTATCTTGCAGGTTGGTGATTAGAGAGTTATAGCCGATCGGATAAACGATTCCCGGACGGTACGCGGTACCCGTTACCGGAACGTACCGGGAAGGCTCGTTTTAAGAGTTATAGCAGACCGTAACTACCGGACATGCTAGCGTGACTGGGAGCGACTTGGGTTATACGTCGTTTGGCAATTCTTCGTGAGTCTGTGGCGTTTCCTCATCGGTGGCAAGACGTGGGGAACGCCAACTAAGTCGATGTTACAGCTCCACAACGCACTGTTCTTGGGCTGTCTGCGGTACAGTGCTCCTGTCCTTTCTGGAGCGTGCCGCACAACTGCCGCGGTCACTTAAGGGTATACAAGCTCGGGACCTGCGAACCTGTCCTGGTCTACCACGGTGTACGTCCACAGCAGCGACCATTGCGCTGGCTCGGAATCATCCTCGCAAATTCCTTGGGGCCCACAACGTTTTGGCGTGGCCTAGAAAATTTTGGTAAACACTGTGCACATTCTGCGTTGCTAGCATCCCGAAAGGACGCCGCTAAACAATGTCAAAGAGACCGGCTTGATTTAGTGGGCACTTAAAACGATGACTGACATCGGGCGAAATGATCGATGTGTCGTCAGAAAGGTCCCAAAATGCCGGCGTGCAAGACTCGTCGTCGCCAGTGGATATGTTAGCGTGCCTGTGCCAACTCGACCGCACCGGCCGCGAAAACGCGCCGGCAGGTTCAGCCGTGCGGGTCACGTGACTTTGACGGCGCACCACGCTAAACTAGTCCGTTTTCTTTCCCGCCCGTGCTGTAAAAACGGGCCGTGACGGAAGGAGCTCCGCACGCGGCGAAAGCCGGTTTTCTACCAGAAGGTTTTGACACACCATGTGTACCCAGGGGTACCGCGCGCACCGTGCGTACCGGGACCCGGGACCAAACACAGTCTGGTCCCGGTACACACGGTACACAGGTTACATACAAAAGATCTCTACTATCCCCGCCCCCGCCAGAACGCCCCGTATATACATACGGAAGGCCGCCCCGGCGCGAAATGCGCTTCCTGGCCAATCTCTGCGCGCGTGCTCCGCATAACCGGGTTTTTATCCTGCAACCGGAGAAACGGGCGCAATACGGATAAATCTGGATTTAACGAACCTCTACGTAACGAATTCCGGTTTTTAACGAAGATTTAACGAACCTCTATGTAACGAATTCCGGTTTTTAACGAAGATTTAACGAACCTCTATGTAACAAATTCCGGTTTTTAACGAAGATTTAACGAACCTCTATGTAACGAATTCCGGTTTTTAACTAAGTTTTTTTAACTCCCCATTGCCATGCACCTCGTTTGGAGCCCATGTGTTTGAGACCTCTATGTAACGAAACGTCGCGGCGTCGTTACCTTGATGTCGTTACTCGACATCGACCTCGACGTCGTTACCTTGATGTAACGACGTCGGCGAGCTGATTGATCAGGCAATGTTTTTGGCGCTTTTACTCAAAAATTGTCCGGCAAAATAAACTAATTTACCCAATACTAGCAGGAACCAGCGGCAATGAAAAAGTCTGGAATCGCCTAAACACGAAATTCGTCAGGATAATGATGATGATAAACGGAGGTGCTACCACTATCTCGTGGCCAGCGTAGCAGTCGCTTCTGGCCCTGCTTGTGTAACGTGACGCCACACCAGCTAGCGAGAGTAACTACCCTTCACGTTTTTTTAAATTTTTTTTTCACCACAGTGCATTTCCACGTGGGAGTGCGGTTTCGTTTCCAGACTTAAGCTTTAAGGTGCTAGGGCGTCCTTCCAGCGCGTAGCCGCGCCTCTGCACTCCTATCTGCGGTACCGGTTCGTCGGTGATAAGTGCTGCTGCTAGAAAACGAAAAATAGCGTCTTTTCAAGGCAAGCGCACAAGTTTAACTGCCGTCTCCGCCGGCGAGAAAGAAGAATGCTGCCGTCTGGTAGAGTGTCCCAGCTAGCACCCCAGCAACAATCTTGAGTGCGGTAAAGAGAGCATAAAGTTCGCAAAAAAGGCACCCTTTTAGCACAAGGTTGGTTTTGTAAGAGTGAAAAAGGCAGCATCTCCACTCCGTAGATGATGGCGAGGGTGCGGAGTACGGGGACTTGAAATCACATCCAAAATACGCCCCGACCGTCATTCGATTTGAGCCGTGAGTTGCACCTTGATTATTCCCTACGTGAAACTGCAACTCACGGCTCAAATCGAACTTCGCTTGATTTTCGCTCGATGGTGGTGTGCGCACGGAGGGACGTGAACGGACATTGGGAGGTCCTAAGGTACTCCGTACCGATACAGGCAAGGGAGTAAGCCGTTTGGCTCTTGGGTACTAACTCACGGTCGTAGCCCAATGGGTAAGACGACTGGAACTGACTCTGTCTATTCTATACCAGACGCAGGCTCGAATCCTGCCGGTGCCTTAGGAACGAAAAAGAGACGCCGACCAGTCCAAACAAAACGTACTGACGTTTCGGCTCCCAGCACGGAAGCCTTGTTAACAATAAATGCACCACCAGAAGTGGGTCGTTTAAGTGGGCTTGAGTAATCGCTGCAAAGAGCGTGCGTAGATCGGGTTTAGATTTCCGTCGTTACGATTGACTGTGTTAGATGTGGTCTGAATGATTAGTGATTCCAGATGTAGCCGTGATGCTGTCACTTTTTCTGTTGCGACGATTCTTGCATTGTCCCAATCAATCTTGTGGTCATTCACGACGGCGTGTTCGGCTAAAGCATTGTTGCGGACGCTCTTATTCTTTACGTCACGTGCGCGCTGCTGCAGACGATTCTTATAATTCCCTGATTCCCCGATATACACGCCGCTGCAATCTGCACAAGGTATCTCGTATACCACACCGGGGAAGCGCTTCTTGGGCAAGCGGTCCTTGACTCTCATGCACGAGCTCATGGCGCATCTTTTTGGCCGGTGCCTGTGTGATTTTTTTGCTATTATAAATTCTATGCGCACGGACGCGGACGGACACTGCGGTCCTCGGTCCTAAGGTACTCCGCACCTCAAAGGCAAAATCGATACTTAAAGGAGCCATGAAGACAAAATACAAGTTGGGTTTATTAGAAAGACTGCTTAATCCCGATAACAATGATACCAATATCATCGCAATCTTCGAGCAAATAACGGATATATTAAAGAAAACGTGTGAAGCCGTGGCGACCCCCTAGCCAATTTCCCGCAACTTTTCTATGATGTCACAGAACCTTGTTTGTGCGATTGGCGCCCCCCTAACTGACCTGTCGCGACGACACATGACTGGACGTCTGTAATGGGGCCTCTAGTTCCATTTTACCGCATCACTTGAATGCTAACGTGCAGTTAACGGACTGAAAATTATGTTTTATTGCTGGCCCGTATGACGTCATTCTCGCTCATAACACGTCACTGTGGCGCAAAATTTGAAAGTTATGAAATACTTCTTGCTTTTTTTTCGTCAAAAAAACATCTTTTGGGGCTGCAATGGAGCTGAGTGAGAAATTGTATCCTAGTTCTTTCAAATTAAACGAAGTTGTATTTTCTCTTCATGGCTCCTTTAAGTTACGGTTGTTAATACAGGGGTAAGTGACCTTGCTTCTTTTGAACGCCGTGTAGTGCCTAAGGCCGAGCGAAAGCAGGAGGCGCAACTCACGCAGTTTTTCACCGTGAAATAAATCAATGAAGGGTGAGTTCGCCTTCACGGATGTCTAGCATTCTGTCTTCGTTTCTGCTTCATTCCCGCGCGCCCTTAAATGGGCCATGAAGACAAAATGCAAGTTGGGTTTATTAGAAAGACTGCTTAGTCCCGATAAAAACGATACCAATATCATCGCAATCTTCGAGCAAATAACGGATATATTAAAGAAAACGTGTGAAGCCGTGGTGACTCCCCGGCCAATTTCCCGCAACTTTTCTATGACGTCACAAAACCTTGTTTGTGTGATTGGAGGCCGCCTAACTGACCGGTCGCGAAGACACATGACTGGACGTCTGTAATGGGGCATCTAGTTCCATTTGAAAGCATCACTTGACTGCTAACGTGCAGTTAACGGACTGAAAATTATGTTTTATTGCTGGCCCGTATGACGTCATTCTCGCTCATAACACGTCACTGTGGCGCAAAATTTGAAAGTTATGAAATACTTCTTGCTTTTTTTTTTTTGTTAAAAAGCATCTCTTGCGGCTGTAACGAAGCTGAGTGAGATACTGAATCCCAGTTCTTTCAAATTAAACGAAGTTGCATTTTCTCTTCATGGCTCCTGTAACTCGAAACCTGAATGCAACGAAAAATTGAGAACTTTTGTCAACCTCGTTGCATGTAGGTTTAACTGTAGACAAAAGAAAACTGAAGTTTCATGGAAGAATGGCTGAATCCCACCTACGGAGCGACTTTTTACGGAAGCCCGTCTCGCGGGGCGCGTTTTCGCAGCACGCTGGCGGCATAACACGCTGCCGCCTGCTTTATCATGCGAAGCATAGAAATGCTTCGAATGTCTTCCCAAAGCGCCCGGACCCACGAACCATTGTCTCTGTTGTTTAGGAGAACTTATAAATAGCGGCTGGGTTACTCATCGACCCCGATATCGATTAGGCCGTAGGTAATTACGAAATCGATTCGTTGGTAGGTAAGGCGCCGTCGCATACGAAGCCTTACTCCTTTCTTTTTTATTTTATCCACCGGCCGAACACTATCGTGCAGACCTGCAGAAGGTATGCGTGTGGTACAGCGTGTAGTCTACTTGGAGCTACTTTACGTGTCGCTTTACCGCGTGTGGCCCACTTTACGAACTCTTCTACAAAGGGTCGTTGAAAGAATGAGAAAAGGTAAAGAACTGGTCCCTCTGCTCACGTAGGTGTAGTCAATGAGGTCACCCTCCTCGCTGGCTCAGTGGCTACGGCGTTGTGCTGCTGAGCCCAAGGACGCGGGTTCGATTCCAGGCCGCTTTTCCGATAAAAGCAAAAAAAAAAAAAAAAAAAAAAAAGGCCATCCCGCTCTGCGAAAGTCCAGCGCAGCTGTTGCAAGCCACACGCTGACGGGGAAGGAAAGAAATGCTCCTCGTTGTCTCGGCGGGATTGTCGCTTGCGCTCGGCTTCTCTGGCAACAAATGCTGGGTCCTGACATGTGCGCTCGGCGTCTTGGGCGACAACTGCTGGGTCCTGCCTAGCCTGACGCATGCGCTAGCCCTCGAATGACGTCAACGCCCTCCCCTTGCGAGAGCAGCTGCAAACCTAATCATTACCAGAACATAATAGGGGAGTGGGGGCGGCATTGTTAACCGGCGCCTTATCATCCATCATGTCGTTCCCATGCTTGTTTTGTGCTTGTCTCTTTACAAAAATACTGATTAGCCTGATTAGCCGGAAGCATGCGCTCTGCATCTTGGGCGAGAACTGAGGTCCTGGCTTGGTTTTTAAAGCGAAGCTTTCTACCTCTACCAGCCAACGGTTCTTTCGTAGCGTGTGGGACCACAAACGCCGAACGCGGCTGCGGAGGAAAGGGCGGTTTTCACCACGGAGCAGAGCGTACATGGCGCTGCGAATGGTTAGCCAGCGTTCTCCGCACGCTCACGCCGGCGGGTGCATCGGCGCGACCGGGCTTTGTCGTCTGATTTAGCGACGGTTGTTTTGGGCCTGTTTAGGCGCAGCTTCGCGTCCATTCCGCGCTTCCTACGCACGGATTGATTAAATTGTTCGACAGCATGCACCTCCTGGGTAACCCGGACGCGACGGAATAAAGTGGTCGTACGGCGAACATACGTTAGGGATTGGTTTGCAGGGCGGGAAAACAAAATGTAGAGACAACGTATACAGACATCTGGCCGCTAGAGAAACGTTACCCTTTGGGCACGGCTGCCACCAATTGGACTCCGTTTTCTAAATTGGTGAATATCAATTCGGTTGTGTTTTAACAAAAGGCGAAAGGAGCAACTGGTTCTGATAAATAGCGATTATAAGAGTTCCCTAACCTTTCTCGCAATTCTCAAACTTACTAAACGAACTAGTTTATGTCGGTATAAATGGAAATCACTAAGCTCACATGCCGGATTGTTTCGGTGTCCGCGCTTGTGTCGCGCGGTGATGTAGCCCCGAGCTAGCACATCGGGATGGCCAGGTTACGCTGTCTCACCCTTCGAATGATGCTCGTCTCCGTTTTCTTTCTGCCGACGCACGGCCGGGCTACAGCGGCGGCATCGGCCGCTCTAGTCCGGCCGTGGCCGACGCTGCTGCGTTCGGGACACCGCCCCTGCGAATTCTAGGTAACGGCTGGCAGAATCTCTGGTTTCACTCTTTGTAGAGCCACGTGTGTGAATTCAAGTGACGTCGCATGGGCTATTGTTGTGGGTGTCGTTTACAGCTTTGCTTTCCAACCACCTTCACAGTGTGGATTGGAGCCAATTTTGTTTTGTTTCACTAAGCCATGTAGCTCAAAAAAGATACTATTCCTTCGGGCCTCATTACCGGACGTCTTTCATTGAAAGGGAATCGAATTGAGATAAAACAGCAGGGGTTTCCGTACAACCAGAGAGAGAGAGAGAGAGAGAGAGAGAGAGAGGTAGTGGGGGGGGGGGGGGGGGCTTAGCCGTCCCCTGTCAAGACCAACGGTTCGCGTCGAGGTGGAGTCGTCCAAACTATTCCTGACTTCGCCTCGCGCGAAACTTTCGCGTCCCCGGTAACTCAATTAGCGGGGTGCGACGCTGCGCCCAACATGCGACGCCGTGAAGGGCTCCATCGGACGTTTCGCTCCCTGCCGAGTCCGGACGAAGCTTCGTTATCCGCTCAGCGCGTCCATCCACCTGCACAACGCTTCCAGCGTTTTTACAACGACGACGTAAAACCCTGCGTCCGTATAGCGCGTAGATAAATCGAGCATTTCGTGCAATATGTGGTAGCAATAAGCTGACGTCTGATGGCAGACCAAGTGCCCTGGTCAAGACTGAGTGGTCAAGGCTTTAATGCTGGAGAGGCGAACCATTAGACGCACCTTAACTACAAGCGACATCGTGCTTAGTAAGGGTTCGGGAAAAGGTCCTTTTCGCTGAGGCATCGTGGAGCAGGTATATTTTTGCGTAGGAAACTACGTTCGCGACAGAAGTGTTCAGTCAGGCTTGTGCGTTGCGTGAAAACTGCGCATTTAGGTAAGGATTCAAGACGTTTAAGAAAAGTAGGATTGATATTTATACTCCGTAACCAAGCCGCGTAAACTGTTTCGTAAGTTCGCGAAACCTTGCACACGTTACATGGCTAGGATTAATATTTATACTCCGTAACCAAGCCGCGTAAACTCTTTTGTAGGTTCGCGAAACCTTGCACACGTTACATGGCTCGCGTCCGGACCAAGTTTAACCCAATGAAGTGCTTGATGCCTGTAATTAAATTATAAAGAAGCCAGCCAATAAATGAGCATTTTCATTGATTCTCGATAGCATTTGAGTGCGTAACGCCATTACCGAAGAAACAGCTGGCCTGTGAAATACACTTCGTAAAGGAAAAAGATGCGGAAACCCGGACGTTTTCCTCGGATGCTTGAAAAACGTGGCTGTCTATGTCTATGTATGGGCCGGCCCAAGATGGTAATGCGTGACTCTTCGTCTTACAGATCACAACCGCAATCTGATTGATGGATTGATTGATTTATGTTAAGGTTTAACGCGCTGACGATACCCACGCGATGAGGCGCGCCGTAGTGGGGGGCTTCGGATTAATTTTGACCACCAGGGGATCTTCAACGTGCGCCGAAATCTCGCACACACGGGCGTTTTTGCTTTTCGCCTCCATTAGAAAAGCGGCCGCCGCGGCCGGGAATCAAACCCGCGTCCTCGTGCTTAGTAGCCCAACGCCTTAGCCACTGAGCCACCGCGGCGGGTCACAACTGCATTCTGAGGGCACCGCATGGGCTGAGAAAAGGCGAGGAAGTCACCCTATGTCGAATGCTGTTCAACGGGACCTTTCAGAAGGCATTTCTTCTTGGAGATTCAGCAGGCCACGTCACCACAATATCCGCGAAAACATCGAACAAGCCATATGTCTATGCATAAAGTCAACGGCGTCCACGTGTAATTTCTCCGTGACTCGGGCCTGAACGAAACTCTGTGAACGTTTTCCTTAACTTTACTCCTGTACGTGTGCTGTGTGTGTCAGTCTTTGTGTGCTTATCCGCGTCTTCGTTTCGTTCGCACATTCCCGCCCCTCTCATGTCCACATGGAGTAGCAAGCCAAACGCCGTGCCAGGCTGACTGATCGTTAAATGCATCCCTCCTCCTGCTCCTCCCAAACCAACGTTCAATCTGCGCATGGTGCATAGCGTAAAAGGCGACCGCACGGGAGGGCACACCTTGGGGCACATACATGAACGTACGACGTCACGTCACGTGATGTCTTTCTGGGTTGTACCCTTTCCCCGGAACGGGAACACCGTGGCTTAAAAAACCCGCCACTTCCCCCTTGAGCGATATTCTGAAGCCTAGCAGAGTCTGGCGTCAGTGTATTTCCGCACTTGCGTTCGAATACTTTAAGACAAGACGAAAAGGGGGAGATCAAAATGTTGGTTAATGCGGCTTGATGCGATTATGCGTTAAAGGACAACTGCACTCAAATTTCACCTCGGACAAACTTACTGTGAATGTACAGTACGTACCGCTAAACCAGCTGGGACATTGCTGGAATCCCCGGGAAAAGCGTTGTTAAAAGTTATAAACGTTCAAAAGTTCCGCCGCAGGCGACGCTGCACCTTCCGGCGAAACGCGCAAACAGCCATGAAGCGGAAGTGACATTGCGGCCGGCCGGGTGCTTTTTCCATCGGCCAGCCAGGAGAACCAGTCGAGCTCCGACGGGCTCTTCTCTGCAAGGGAAAGCGTTGTGCGCAGGTTTCCTCCGGCTGGGCCGGCTGCAACGTCACTTCGGCGTGGCCGTATTGGCCGCGCTCTCCTCAGTTTCTGATTCAAAATCGCTGATTTTTGATGGCCGTTAGCGCAGTAGATACGCGTATTTCCGCTCTCATAGTCTTTTTAGTAAGACTGAACGGAAATAAGGTCGTCAAGAGGTCCAAACTTTGAGTGCAGTTGGCCTTTAGCAAAACATTGCCCAGACACGCGCGGGCTCTCATTGAAGCGCAAAGCACACCTGGAAAAGTTGGTAATGGCGCATAACGAACGAGAAACCTGCATAACTTGATATTTTTTCCCTCTTCCAACAGCCGCAGCTGTTATCAGCCCCAAAACTAAATGACTGCGGTCGGCCCCCACCCCTGTCGCACCGAAACAAAGCGTTCTCTCTCCAGCGAGCAAGAGATGATGAAGGGAGCAGCATCCTAGCGCGAGAGACCAAGAGAGGCAGGAAAAGGAGGAGGAGGATGAACACGGGATGCGAGGATAGAAACAGGCGGCTTGCTGTTCTCAGCCCGCAGGCTGGCTCCCCCAACCAAGTGCACGTCACCGTGTTGTCAGGACTCCTACATCCTGGGCCGTGGCTTCGCCAACACCTCGCTTGTAGAATAAGCGTGTCGCGCATATCCTCGCCTAAAGAACCTCGCTCCTACGACTACAAACCTCAATTCGAGTGGCCGATGTCGTCGTGAATACATAGACGTACGAAGTAGCCACGGCGAGATGAGGTGAAGGGGTTTCAGAGCAGGCGGGCAGGGATCGCCTTTGAAGGAGGTGTTGGCCAACGCTGAAGCCACTCAGCTGCACGCTGTTGTTCCGTCGCTCTCGACCGCAACTTTCTCGTTTATGTCGGGTCCCGGCACTTGTGGTCGTCTGGGCTCTTCCAGGAAGGCCGTGCGGCGTAGAGACGTTTTATATTTAGACTCCCCGCGCTGGCGCACGCACGCACGCACGTACGCAAGCTCCGGAAGGGTGTTGCATCCGGCGGGAGCACGGCGCTATACAAGAGGCGCAGCGTAGCGGAAGGCTACGCGCGATTAGGGCGGAAACGTCAAGGCACCGTTTGCCGTGTGTGGATTGCTCTGACTACGGAGACTGCGATTGCGTAGCTACACCCGTAGCGGCATGCTAAGATCTTTGTATTCCTTAACCTTGTCGACTACGCCAGTAATATATAGAGCCGCTATCACAGGTCACTGCGGAATGGAAGCTCAATTGGTGCGTGTAACCTTCCTAGGCAACCCCGCCGCCGCCCCTTTTCAGCTATTTTTTTTCCTTGTTCTTGGTTAATATGCGGTTGGTTGAACTCTGTTGTAATCGAGGTCGCAGAATGAATTTCCGGCGCAGAACCTGTGTTTTCGAAAAGTGGTTCCGGAGCCCCCAAAGAACGATCATGCAGGTGGTCTCCAATCAATTTGCATAGGTCCGCACATTGGTTCGCGCGCTTCAGTGGACTGATAAACAAGCCTGCTTCGATCGTATGTATTATGTGGCAAAACGAACGCGTCGTTAGAGTTCTTCCATTGTTCGTTTGCTGCAAATGGTGTGCTTCTAACCCTTTTTTCACTGCCCGTGGAAACATTCCGACGATCCACTGCGTGCTGCGGAAGTAGATGTTCAGCGAAGCTGCTGTAAACCCCCACAAATTCTGGTGGGGGCGGATATAAAATCATCCTCGTCGTCTCGGTCGGTTTGCCGCTTGCGCTCGGCTTCTCTGGCGGCAAATGCTGGGTTCTGCCTTACATGACGCATACGTTCCGCGTCTTGGGCAAGAACTGCTCTACATATAGTTACACTAGTCACTTGGCTCGTAATTGTTTAAAGTTTGCTTTGCAATTGCGCCACTGCCTGCCCTTGGGGAACAGCAGCATTTTGAATTTTTGTTTGTATACTTTGATTTGAATGTCGTTTTAAACTACTAAATGTTTTTTTTTTTTTTCTAATTTCAGTGATAATCCAACTCCTCGAACCGGTTGGCGAACCGGTTCGGTACGTGATTTTGTCGAGCCGGAACTGAACCAGAACGAAATGATTTCGCCTGAACCAGAACCGTAACCGAACCGGTAATTTTTTCCGTTCGACATACTGGTCGTGGGTTCCGATCCCACCTGGCGGTCATTTTTTTCTGTATTTTCTTTCTTTCTTTCCAAATTATTTTTCTGTTTCAATGACCTACCACACCCTCTTCTTTGCTTTCCGAGGTTTTCTTGACTGCCAACTCTTATTTCTGTGTTATTTTCAACGAGCCCCTCATTTCCTATTCTGATTCGCTATATATATATATATATATATATATATATATATATATATATATATATATATATATATATATATATATATATATATATATATATATATATATATATATATATATATAGTTTTCCGGAACGCCGGTCAAAAAATGCACAGAAGTCGTTTTCGACCACGGTAAAACAAGGATGGGTTTAATAATGTTTCGGCCAAGGGACCGGGCTTCGTCAGATTACAGTGATGGCATTTGTCGTACAGGTTATATATGTTTCGAAACTACAAATTATCAGCAAAAAAGTAAAAGCAGCTACATCAGTTGAATGGGGTAAGGGAAAAAAAGTAAAGAGGCAAACACGAGATACAGCTGCTTGTCTAAAGCGTTACATAGACGCTATGGTGCCCAGCATTATGAATAACGGTTTTCTGCACAATGTCCGTGCTTAGGAAAAAGCAAGGCTATATTTACAAGGTTGGCTATAAAAATACCAAGAACCCGAACAAGGGCCCTAAACCGCGATAACGCGAACCATTGCCTATAAATATCCAGTTCAACAGCAGAACACAGTGTTATCACATTACTGCAGATTCAGGCAGCTTAATTTCCCCGGACACTCGTTTAAACCAGACGCTAAGGTGTTAAATTTGTAAATTAGGAATGACTCGCGAACTTCTCTATCATGGCGAGTACGAAAACCAGACTGAAGGATAGTGGCTTTGATATGGTCAAAGGAATGGCCTTTAAAGTTCATGTGTTTGGATAGCGGAAGATGGGGAAGGGAGCATGTGCCCTGTGGTTGTTGAAACGTAGTCTAAATGATAGCGCCGTTGCGAAGAGATAGGTTGCAAAGAGATAGCGCCGTTGCGATAGCTTGCAAAGAGAACATCCTAACATATAGATTACGTTTTCACTGTCGCAGCAAAGATCCCTATTTATTTTTGGGCAGTACTTAGAGGCTTAGGCGCGCCGATACTTAAAAGTATTTAGGCGCGCCGACGCTATTGATCGGAATGACCTCTTGATATTCAAGTGCGGCCTTCACCCCCCGAAAAAACTAACTTCGCGATTACGTACAACGCGTCAATTCCTAACAAAAGAAACATTTTAAGTAAACACTACCATATTCTTACGCAGAGTGACCGGCTGCAAGAAATTTTTCCCGAACCGCCACGAATAGTATACCGCAGAGTTATAAACCTTCGCAATATCTTAACTTCCTCAAAAACCACACGAGTCGTTCCATCTGGGTGTCACCCTTGCAAACAAGCCCCGTTGCAAGGTTTCGCACACATGCCTACTACCCGAACGGTTACCAGTTCAGCCTCTAAGTACTGCCTAAAAATAAATAGCGATCTTTGCTGTGACAGTGAAAACGTAATCTATATGTTAGGATGTTCTCTTTGCAACCTACAATATATTGGTCAAACGGCGCTATCATTTAGACTACGTTTCAACAACCACAGGGCACATGTAACCTCCCTTCCGCATCCTCCGCTATCCAAACACATGAACTTTAAAGGCCATTCTTTTGACCATATCAAAGCCACTATCCTTCAGTCTGGTTTTCGTACTCGCCATGATAGAGAAGTTCGCGAGTCATTCCTAATTTACAAATTTAACACCTTAGCGTCTGGTTTAAACGAGAGTCCGGGGAAATTAAGCTGCCTGCATCTGCAGTAATGTGATAACACTGTGTTCTGCTGTTGAACTGGATATTTATAGGCAATTGTTCGCGTTATCGCTGTTTATGGTCCTTTTTCGTGTTCTTGGTATTTTTATAGCCAACCTTGTAAATATAGCCTTGCTTTTGTATAAGCACAGACATCGTGCAGAAAACCTTTATTGATCATGCTGGGCACCATATCGTCTATGAAATGCTTTAGACAAGCACCTGTATCTCGTGTTTGCCTCTTACCTTTTCTTGCCTTACCCCATTCAACTGGTGTAGCTGATTTTACTTCTTTGCTGATAATTTGTAGTTTCGAAACATATAGAAGCTGTACGACAAATGCCATCACTGTAATCTGACGAAGCCCGTTCCCTCGGCTGAAACATTATCAAACCCATTCTTGTTTCACCGTAATCGAAAACGATATATATATATATATATATATATATATATATATATATATATATATATATATATATATATATATATATATATATATATATATATATATATATATATATATATATATATATATATATATATATATATATATATATATATATATATATATATATATAATGATTAAATGCGATTAAATGGTTATATTTAAACAAAAGTAATCGTCGAGCATTTCAAAATAATGCGGTCATTCAATAGGCTTTGTATCTATGTTAACGTTCACGTTAAAGCTCTCTATAGCCTCGACTTTAAACAATGGGAGGGGAGAGTTCCCTTTTCGCCTCCCCCCAGGCTGCAGGCACCCATGAATGCTCCCATTGTAGCGCGTACAGAAATCGCAGTCCAATGATAAAACTGTTGCCCATAGGGCGAGAGAGTTACAAAAGCCACTCCAGGTACGTTCCAAGGAGGTTACAGCATCTCCTTGGCTGTTTTGGCGGCCGCTTTCACAAGCCGGCCGATTGCACGAACCCGCGAAGGAAGGGAATGCGCCTTTCTTTTTCCCACTGCGATGGTAAAAACGCAAGCGACGACGCAACGAAACCTAAAGATAGAAAAGCGACGTTTTTCAGAAATCCCGTTTACCTAGTTAGCAAGCTCTTCGCGAAGGCTGTCGGTCGCTGAACCTGCGGCAGTCCACCACGCTATTTGTTTGCCGATGACACCCGCGAGGCTCCTCCTCCTATACTTAGCCCCGGCTGAAGCCTGTGACGTGCCAAGGCAAGAGTGAGAGGCGTTTGGAGGCGCTATTTCGGAGAACGGGGCACGCGAGTGCTTCGGTTCGGCGGTTAAGCAACAATTCGGGCGATTGAAGTTCTTCGGTTGCTCGGTCCCTGACACGTCGGAGCTGTCGCGTCGACACTGGCGAGTGCGGTGACGGGAAAACGGCTGACTATTTTTGTTTCGCTGTCACTTGCGTAACTGGCCGTAACGGCGCTGACTGACGACGCTGGTGCAGCGTTTAGTAGCTGGCTGACGTTGTTTTTTTTTTTTTTTTTTTTTTAAGGCTGCGCGTGTCTGAAGGCTGGTGACGGCCTCAGGTATAGTGAAAAGCGTGCAAAGTTAAGCATCTGAAATCGGCAAATTAACGAGACAGGTAGAGTTAATTTATGCTTGGGAACCGAAGAATGCGTTGGCAAATAAAAAAAAAGTAACGGAGCCAAGCAAGCACTTCTTATCGCGTATAGCGAATACGAAAGCGTTAATGTCGAATTGCCGAGATTGTCTCTCATGATCGTCATCATCCTTTTTCTTATGTCCCCATTCATTTCTCCATATAAAGCCACGGGCCATCCTTCTCGTGACAGAGTTTGTTTTATTTCATTCAATATTCCCGCCTTCGTACTCTCCCATCTATTGGAACAGATCCTTTCCTTCATCTTTTGGTTTTGCTACGCTTGGAGCAGCTCGAGCTGACATCTTTTTTTTTTGTTTCTGCTTTTCTCGATCACATTTCTTGTTATTTTTTCATTCGCTACCGTAAAAAAAGAAACAATGCGACGTGTGCGCGCCATTTAAAAAAAAAGAGATGCTGGTAGTCGCGGTTATGTACTTATGTTCTGCCTCAGGCGTATTTTACGTTTCCTTGCGCTGAATAAGGCGGACATTTAAAAGCCATAACAGCTGTTTTAGTACTTTGGAAGAGCCCTGCCTACATATACTGCGGGCTCAACCATTTCTTCAGCTGCTTTCTTATTGCATGGGCGTCGACCATTTTGTAGGCCACCTCTGGGCCGCGACGCCGGATTTTGTGCCTGCCGAGTCAACTGACGCGCTCAAAACGGGGACGACACAGGCAACGTCCGAACATGCGCAGCGACGCTTCAAAAGCGGAAAGAGCAACGGCGGCTTCTGCTTCCCTCATCCAACGGCGCAGAGTTCCCCTGTTGTTGAAGAGCGCCCTCCGACGTTCGATTGGACATCAATGCCTTCGCAGTTACAACTCCCTTTGATTTATTGTGGGGTCTAACGCAATGCGGAGCCGCAATGTCCTTGCGCTCAGCGGCACAGCACCTTAGCCACTGAGCCGCCACCGCTAAGGCTCACTAAATGTGCTCAGCTGTCCTCGGAGAAGAGATACGGCGCCAACATCCGCATCGCAGACGGAGAGCCAGCCAGACGAAGCTAGAAAGTATAACCTCACAGCACGCATCTCGGGACGCGCGCAGGCCTCGTTGATGACGCGGCGGCTCAAAACGGCTGCTGAACGCGCCCGCACGCGTTGACATACGAGGCTCGCTTTGTCGCGGCTCGAGCCGGGGCCGCAGCACGGGGCTATTTGTAAATCGCTTGCGACTCCCTCCCCTCCCTAGTGCCCCCCTCTCTCCCCCTCACAACCCGTTACACCTGCAGCGGTGCGGCAGGTGCGTCATACCGGGCGAATGAAGCTTTCGCCCGCGCGCACATCAGATCGGGATCGGGGCCAGAGGCCGCCTTAGAGCACGCGTGACGTCACCAGAGGGCACATATATACGCTCGGCATCAACTGAGCAAGCTGCAGGGCCGTCGCCGAGAAGCGTTTATGCTCGTCTTCGTCGGCGGCCGATCGGCTATTTTTCGCCGCAGCGCGCACCGACGTTGCACAAGACTGACCCCGCCGAAATCGGAGCGGTCACGCCCGCTTTGACGACCCGGCGCAAAGCGACACAGGCAATGACATCTTGAAGTGACGTCGGCGCGCGCGCGCGCGCTACGACGCAGAGGGATGGCTTCCGTTACCACGTTCCTCTTTCTTTTTTTCTATTTTATAAAAGGCCCCGTATACTCCAGGGGTACCAGAAACATTTTCGGCGAGGTCGAGTTCTCACGCGGTCTCACGCGATTGGCTGCGTGCGCAAAAACGTCACGGATAACTGCGCGCAGAGCCAATAGCGAGTTTTAGCGGTCCGTCTGTTCCGTAGTTTACGTAATAACCGTACTGACCGGGACCCGACTGCGCCTGCGCGCGCGGAAGGACGAGGAGGGAGGGTGAGGAGACGCACCCCACCATGGCGAATGCAAGGGCATGGCGAGGACCGGCCCGCGGAACTAATCAGGCCTACCGCGACGAATGCGCAAGTGCCCAGACGGGTCCCGGTCAATACGGGTAACCACGTACAACACGGAACATACGGACTGCTAAAACTCTCTAACGGAAGACCGCGTGGCAATTGAACCCCGCCGGAAAATTCCCGCGCCTCTGGCAATACGTAATCAGAAGAACGCGTTTTTTATATGAAGTAACAGAAAGAACGGACGGCTAATACCTTCAATCTGGCTAGGATACCAATGCCCTATCTGAGTGGTGTCGCCCCTCGTGGCTGTTATTAAAGCGAGCAGTTTATGAAGAAAGGAATAGCGCCATCCAGAAGATATAACGAATCCAAGCCCCACCGGTAGGCGGAACAACGAAGATACGCGCCAAGCTGTCGAAGAAGAATGCAAAATACAAGCAACGGAGCCAAGTAAGAGAAAGCGCGTCCAAAGGTACGCTTGATGGAGAAGGCAGGAAGAGAGATGGAAATAGGCTACAGCAAAAGCTGAGGAGGGGGATGCTGGAAGAGCGTTCGCACGAACGACCCAAGAATGGACACCGACTGATGACCAGGAGAACGTTGCAATTCCTCGGACAGACCCTCAGCGGCGAAAACCCGCCAACTGGTGTTCGCAGATAGTCAGGGAACAGCGCAAAACTGTAACTTCACACACGGCCACGGATCAGCTATATGCCTTCTGAAAGCGGGCCATCACCGCCTCAGAATGACAGACAGGGCGGTGTACACCGACGCGAAGTGGTTGAGCGCAACCTTGGAAGTGGGCGACCAGGGTCTATTTGTAAACTGCCCAGGCGCTTCCTTGCTCTCTCCGAACTCGGAGTGCCAGAGTTGCAATTAGATTGAGGCAGGTTGCCAGCCGCTGTGCCTCGAGCCTGCGGCCTTGTGGCAACTCCCCTTGTTGACTGCGGGGTTTCCGCGTCGGCAAGTGGCCGCCGCTGTGTGTATAAAACGGCCCCGGTCCCCAGACCCACTCAGGCCCGGCTGCACCTCGGTTCCGCGTGTGCACGGAACGTCTAGAAGGAAAACGTGTTCTAGCAGGCGTGTAGACTGAAGTTCTAGAACGAAGCGGCGTAGGTTTAGGGAAGCCGAAGGCAACCACAAAGTGCCATCCGCGGTGGCTCAGTGGCTAAGGCGTTGCGCTGCTGAGCCCGAGGACGCGGGTTCGATTCGCGGCCGCGGCGGCTGCTTTTCTGATGGAGGCGAAAAGCAAAAACGCCCGTGTGTACGAGATTTCGGCGCACGTTAAAGAACCCCAGGTGGCCAAAATTAATCCGGAGCCCTCTACTACGGAGCGCCTCATCGCCTGCGTTGCGTCGGCGCGTTAAACCCCACAATCAATCAATCAATCAATCAATCAATCAATCAATCAATCAATCAATCAATCAATCAATCAATCAATCAATCAATCAATCAATCAATCAATCAATCAATCAATCAATCAATCAACCACAAAGTCTGTTTCTGAGTGTGCCCACGGCGTTTATTCGGCGACGAAAGGTGCCCCAATTGCTGGGAATCGAACAATAAAAGTAATAATTTCTCTATTTCCCTGACAGCGGGTCTATGACGCGAACATACGCCTGGTACAGTAAACGCTCATTATAACGAAATCGAACTCTTAACCAACTCTTAACTCTTGACGCTTATAACGAAATCAGTTTCCTTCGACGGACGAGCTTTAATTGTATTTGCGTCAGGATATACCGGAAGTGACAGACAGTGGTGAGGTATACACAGAGACAACTTAACGACCGGTTCGTCGCTATCGGTTCAATCATGCCATGCTCTCCTGCGCTTATCTTCTCGAGAACACGAAAGTAAAGCTTTCACGCGACACAAAAGCTTTACCCACGACGCTGTACTGAAGAGCACCTTTAAGTCCCCCCCCCCCCCCCCCCCCTGTTGGCTGACACAATCCGACCGGTCGCGCGCAGATCCCCAATGACGCGACGCCAGCCCATCAGCTACATCTGCGACAACGTCTGCGCACGCAGGCAGAATTCTCTTGCTGGAGGCCAGGGACCACCCGTTGGATGGAGGACGCAGACTATGCACGCGTTTCGTGAGCACACTTGAGACACGATTGAGGAACTGGCAGGGCCTACGCCGCGCACTCAGGCTCGCATCTTTCCATAGCCTACAGGCGAATGGTTCGCGCGATGACCCTCTTCATCGTGACTTCTGTCAATGGACCTTTTTCCAGTAGCGTAGCATTCTTGCGGCGGCCGCCGAAATCACACTTGGGTGATTATAAAAGAACACGCCCCCTTTGTTTCCGCCTGCTCTGCGCAGCCGAGGAAGCCGTCCCAGGCGCCACGCATGGTTTTGGTGGCAGAAAAAAGTTTTCCATGGCAGCCGCAGCGCCTGCCCACCGCTTTTAGGGCTCAGAAAATAGAGCAGCATTTAGATGGCTCGGCGTTCAACGACTGGCTAATCCAATATGGCGTCGTTTTGTTTACATTTTGCTTCCCAAGAATGGCGGTTCGGTCGCTGGGAGCGAGTAGCGCATGCGCAGAGCGCTACTGGAAAAAGGTTCATTGTCCCTTCCACCAGAAAAGGCACGTGGTTCCACTAAAGCTCTCTACAGGACTGATGCCGGTCTTTCCCTAGCGAATTTCCTTGTGTCTGCATTAAACTGGATTTACCCGATATTGACCTTCACGACGGGTTTTTATTTCAGCAGCAGCAGCACGCAGCGGGATATGACAGAATCAAATTCACGGCTGAGCGCCGCAGAAGGGTCTCGGGGTGATCTGGTAGTGCACGCAGGCATCGCGCCTAAACCAAAATCAGCTTATTGTTCACCTTCAGGGACGCTACATAAGCTGTCGCCTTGACTTGCCGCATAACGTGCATTGGTTTCTGCTTGTTTGGCGACGCCCAAACGTTATCCCGTGAAAAAGCC
>NW_027526225.1:54443159-54503279 GCF_048455015.1 Haemaphysalis longicornis | reverse complement strand
ACCATGTGTTGGTAGACCGAGTCGGACAGCCCGCAGTTGTAGATTCCCTTCGAAGGGCGCGTTCTTCAGGCTGCCGCAAAATTCCCAAGGTCGTTGCACGTTACGATGTTCGCAGGCAGAGATGCACAACAACACACAATCACAGCGCACGTCAAAGCGACGAAGGAGAAAGTCGTCACGCGCGGAGCTCCTCCGTCAACACGGGGAGGACTCGGCTGAGAAGCGACGCCTCCGCTCAGGCCAATTCACTCGGCTTCAACAACGCGCACGTACACTCGGCGCTAACCGCACTGCCGAGGAAGAACACGGAGTCTTCGAACCGCACAGGATGAGCGACTTTACGGAGCGATGTTGGGGCTGAAGGTGCGAATCTCCTACTCTACAGGTAGCCGGACAGGAAACACTTTATGAGCCTGTTCGTAAGCGTGCAACCTGACACTAAGAGAAGGAGAAAAACACAAATGGGGGAAACATAGGAAGAGAAGACGCCGATGCAACCTGTTCTAACTGCGGTTAAGACTGGGATGCCCGAGCCATCTCTGATTTGGCGTATTGCCAAGCGCTGAAGCTGAGAGCGGAGAGAAACACGTTGATGAGTCTCTATCCCGCACAGCACAGGCGGTGCGAGGCGGTGCGAACTTGTGAAATACCGGCCGAAACGGATCCAAAGATGGGGAAAGAAAGATGAGCGCGGGTCGTCAAGACAGTTGATGTCCAATCCAGCGGCACAAACTGAGCGAGCTCTGGGTCTTTCCTCCGGGGAGCGAGCGCCCGACTTCCCGCGGAGAAGCGCGCGGTTTTGCAGCTCGCTTTTTGGAAGGTACCCGGCGGTGATGTGCTGCGGTGGGCGCTGTGTCAACAAGGCGGCAGCGACCACTGGTTGCTCCTCCCGCCCGCTGTGATTGCAGGCTAGTAGCGGGCCAGCGAGAGAGAGGGGGAGAGAAGGGGTTCACGCACAACCGGATAGCGTTCTCCACGGACGCTCGCGGAGCAGCGCTCGATTTGACTCTGGTTTGGACTCCGGGCCCTCCAACGCTTGCTTGCACGGAGGCGAGGGGATGCGCGCGCGCGCGCGCGCCAAGCCAGCGTCGCATCCTCCTCGTCACCGGAACGCCGCGCGCAGCCTGGCGAAATCCCCTTTCCTCCCCTTTCTCTCCTCTCCTCCCTAATAAGCGTGCCTCTCCGCCGCGCTTTCGAGATTTGCCCCCCTCTCCACACCTGCCCGTTCTCTACAGGCGAGCTTCCCTTCGCTTCACGCCTTTCTCTTCTCACTTGCCTCGCCCTCCTTCCGCCCTTTCTCCTCGGAAGCTCGGCTTCACGGCGCTGCGTTGCGCGCGCCGAGCGACTCCCCAGGTTTTCCCCGTTGGCACGTCATTTTTCCCTAGCCGCTCCCTGGGTCTTCCCCAAACTTCTCCCACAACAGGTGTCACAGCCCAAAACGGAACATGAGCACGCAAATTTCTCTGTGCCGAGTTCTTTCACGTATCCGTCAGCTGCGGTGCCTAAGACGCCTAAGCGACACCTACGACGTTTGCACGACGGTTTACTTGCAAGCTGGAAGCTCTGCAAGTGTTTAACAGCATCCGCTATGATTTCGTGTACAGATTACATACACGACTGTGGTAGCGTAACCAGATGTATTTTTTTAGGGGGGGGGGATTATACACCGCCGGTAAAACACCAAAAATAAAAAGTAGCCTGCACCCGAATTTTCTTATTTTGTTTTCTTGTTTTTGTTTTAACATTTCCCCGATGCGGTGCTAAACAGCAATGGCGGAAAATATTTGGAGCCATTCCACTCTGTGCAGACCCAGCGAAGCTGTATAAAATGACATGATCCAACGTAAACAATTAAATAATGCATGCGCATTTATTTCTCTCGTCATTTGGTACCGCTACGACTTCGTGCTTACTTACTGAAACTTGGGAAAACTGGAGTTCCGCCTTAGTCGACAAACATGGGGCAGTCCCGCTTCCCTGCCCGTCTACTGACAGCGGAAGGATTCCGTAACGTTTGCAGCTTCACTCTGCTGGCAGCGAGCTTGCCTTGCCACTCCATGCGGGCACGAGAGGGGCGAAGATGAGCGAAGGAGGCGAAGACGCACAAACGCGGATGAGCACACAGAAATTGACAGGCGCGGGAAAGCACGCACAGGAGGCACACGCTCGCAGATCAGGCCTGAGTCGCGGAGAGTGGACACCAAGGCCCGCCGTGTCACTGCGGCAGTCGAGTTTCGTGAACCGACGGACTGCGTGCCGATCAACTTCGCTGTGAACTAATTACCCCAAGTAAGTGAAATTCGAGGCATAGATAGAGTGTTCAGTCGTCGGATGCAAACATACTGAGTGGCGCAAATGCACAACACACAAGAAAGAAGACCACGGACAGGCGCAAATACACAACACACCAGAAAGAAAACACGGACACGGTAGCGCCTGTCCGTGTCTTCTTTCTTGTGTGTTGTGTATTTTGCGCCACTCAGTATGTTTGTAGACCTCAACCAACACGCCCAGCAACACGTTCTCTTGGAGTCGTCGGATGATTGTTTTGGGGAAAGTTAAGACAAAGAACAGAGTTAACAGCCGTTTCCAGCTGAGAATTTTTGCTGTGAAGCTGGCCTTGCCTTCAAGCGCTTTTGCCGCCCCAGATTATTGACTGACACAACCTGACACAACGTGACTGACACAACGGAAACGTGCCCATAAACAGCTTCGCTATATATAAAAGTCCGAAATATGTACTGAAGTATGTCACTCAAGCAGTCAGTAATCGTCGCCAGCAGCCATTAGTAGCAATACATTGTGGCAAACAGTATCTTTGTAGTTTTCATCAATAACCGTGTGGTAGTTGTATTGTCCAGAATGATCAAAATACCAAAGAAGTGAATAACCGCCATACGCAGCCACTAATCACAATATAGACTCGCATAAATTATAGGATAAAATGTTGCTAGGACGTTTTATCGGCTATAGCCCTTCTACAAAATCAGCTGAAGAGGTGGGGTAACTTATAGGCTGTGGGGTAACTTATAAATGGAGGGGATAAAAATTCAAAGAATTGTGACTAATACGTAGCCGTAAGCAGTCAGAGACGTTGCGTTATATCATCGTTTCTAAGTTTATTCTGTTTCTTTTCGCCAATGATGTAAATTTATCGGTATATTTATATGCCTTTATTTCGAAAATTATGTATTTTCCCCCAGATGCAAGGCGTATACCAACCAGTTGGTCCGTTATATTGCTATTTTTTTATTCTCATTTTCGACGTTCTTTACCGAGCTTTTTCTAGTTCAGACTTCATTCTTTGGGAGGACATTCATAATATGCATATTTTTGATTTCGCGAGTTACTTTTTGCAAAATATTCATTTTTATTTTTTTTTATTTTCAAAAGTATGCTGGACCAATTATTTTCGTTTACACTATTATAACGATTACAAGTTTTACTTCTGCCAAACCTGTGCATTTTTGTAGAAATGCAGAACGTTACACGGCTTGTTTATCCTCGCTACTTTTTATTTGTATTTGGAGCGTTTTTTTTGAGCGCTTTCTTTTGTTTAGTCTGTTTTTTAGGGGGTATGTTTAACTTGCGTATTTTTGGATTTGGTCAGGTGAATTTCGTGAAGCTTTCATTTTTTCTTCTCTTCTTATTTGTTGGGTTTTCGAAATTCTGTTCGTCCAATTTTCTCCGTTTACGTTACTATAACGTTAAACGTGTTACTTCCGGCCGCGGTGGCCGCTTTTCTGATGGAGGCGAAAAGCAAAAACGCCCGTGCGTACGAGATTTCGGCGCACGTTAAAGATCCCCAGGCGGTCAAAATTAATCCGGAGCCCTCCACTATGGCGCCCCTCATCGCCTGCGTTGCGTCGGCGCGTTAAACCCTACAATCAATCAATCAATCAATCAATCAATCAATCAATCAATCAATCAATCAATCAATCAATCAATCAATCAATCAATCATCAAATGTGTTGCTCCCGCCAATTGTGCATTTTTGTGCGAATGCAGGGCGTTACACGGTAATGGCTGTGGGGGTAGGCCGGGAAAGAATGCTACGCATTAAAAATGAAGCTCCTTGGACCTCTTGACCAGAAGCATGGCGAATCACTGCCTGCACTTCCGACAGCCTTTCGCGTTTAGTGGAACTGCTTGAATCATTTTTTTTATTTTTTTCCTCAATCCACACGCGGTTGTTGGCGCGCGGTATTTCTCTTTGACAAGTGTATGCAGAAAGATCGCGCTTCTCTAACTTTCTTTATGAAGGCATGACAATTTTTGTGACTGTTAGTGACGTAAAGATGCAAATGTAGAGCTAGAAGGGGCAAATGCAGCAGATTTTTTTTTGGGGAAGGACAAGCAAGAAGCACGAATTAACCGAATTTACGCAATGACGATGTTTGAATTGAGCGCTTTACAATGCAGTAAAACCACGTCGTCCCAACCAAATTATGAAATTTGCTTGAATTAATGGAAACTGAATTATCGTGAGTCTACTGTATGTATGTATGTGTGCATGCATGTATGTATGTATGTATGTATGTATGTATGTATGTATGTATGTATGTTATGTATGTATGTATGTATATGTGTTGTACGTATGCATGTATGCATACTTGTATGTATGTATGCATTTATGAGAAGAAGAAATTAAGAAGAAGAAATGAAATTAAAAAGAAGAAATGGACGTGGGCAGGACATGTAATGCGAAGGCAAGATAACCGCTGGTCATTAAGGGTAACAGAGTGGATCCCTAGAGAAGGCAAGCGTTGCAGGGGGCGGCAGGAAAGTTAGATCGGCAGATGAGATAAAGAAGTTTGCGGGATAAATTGGTCACAGTTGGCACAGGACCGAGGCAATTGGAGAATAATGGAGAGGCCTTTGCCCTGCAGTGGGCGTAGATAGGCTGGTGATGGTGATGATGATGATGATGATGCATTTATGTACGCATGTATGCGTGTATGTATGTATGTATGTGTGCACGTATGTATGTATGTATGTACGTATGTATATGTGTATGTACGTATGCATGTATGCATACTTGCATGTATGTATGTATGCATTTATGTATGCATGTATGTATGTATGTATGTATGTATGTATGTATGTATGTATGTATGTATGTACGTACAGGGTGTTGCGACGATAACTGGAACACTTTAAAAAAATTTTCCTGAGCGAACCGCCGCTCTGCTCGCGCTCAAACTTGCCACGAAGGTCGCAATTTGTGGTCTATTTTGTTTGATACCGGGAGCAACGATAGTACTTACCTGTGTATTCTGAAAATAAATAAAAACAATTTTTGCCTATGGGAAAATGGCGGCTGATTTGAACGTGCGAGCCACCGCAAGTTGATGTTGGAACGACAGAACCACCTGCAGAGTGAAACGCATGTTTGGGATTCACGTACGGAGCCAAATGGTGCAGCAGACGATCATAAAATGCCCCTAACAGACGATCAGAAAACCCGGTTTTCGGGCTCGCACGTCCAATCGCCGCCATTTTCCTATAGGCGAAAATTGTTTCTATATATTTTCAGGATAAACAAGTAAGTACCGTCGTTGTTCCCGGTGCCAAACAAAAATAGACCACAAAATGCGACCTTCGTGTGAAGTTTGAGAGCGAACAGAGCGGCGGTTCGCTCAGGAAAATGTTTTAAAATGTTCCAATTACCGTCGCAACATGTATGTATGTATGTATGTATGGATGGATGGATGGATGGATGGATGGATGTATGGAGGGATGGATGTAGCGAATCAGAATAGGAAATGAGGGGCTCGTTGAAATAAGACAGAAATAATGGTTGGCAGTCAAGAAAACCTCGGAAAGCAAAGGGGAGGATGTGGTAGGTCATTGAAACAGATAAAGGATTTGGAAAGAGAGAAAGTGGAAAAAAATGCCCGCCGGGTGGGATCCGAACCCACGACCTCCAGAATACCGGTCCGCTGCGATGACCACTACGCTACCGGCGGGGCTACTATCCCCACCACTTTCTCGGGTATTATGTTAAACTATTTTTTGTTTCCTGTACTTGGGGGTGGTAGCCAGTGCCACTCGGACTACTCGGGGTGAAGGGGACCTTCTTTTTAACCCCCGGGCCGTGACTGAAGTGTCTACGACATGTCGAGAGTGGTCGACCAGCGTTGAACCCTCTTAAGCTCCCTATGGCACCAAGACTGCCAAAACAGAATATATATATATATATATATATATATCTTGTAAAGGGGAATAGCAGTCACAATGGTAGTTGATCGTGGGGGTTTATTTAAGGCGTAGCGTAAGGCAGCGGGCCGAGCGTAGGTCCAGCCTGTAAGAGCTCGTGAGCGTGAACGTCCGAGTCGGGCCTTCGTCGTCTTCATGATAATCCTCAGGGCTTACTCGATTGAGCAAATGGCGCTTCGGCATCTAATATTGTTGTGCAGCGTTAACTCTTCTCGTTACAATATATATATATATATATATATATATATATATATATATATATATATATATATATATATATATATATATATACCGTAGAGCGAACAGACGAACGGGTAACAAACAAACTTTATTGACGTTTCGGCCTGGGACAGGCCTTCGTCAGAGTCTGGGACAGGCTTCGTCGGCCTGGGACAGGCCTTCGTCAGGGACAGGCCTTCGTCAGACCCTTCTGACGAAGGCCTGTCCCAGGCCGAAACGTCAATAAAGTTTGTTTGTTACCCGTTCGTCTGTTCGCTCTACGGTATTTTCACCGGGCCCATTGCATCATCTTGTGACGTATATATATATATATATATATATATATATATATATATATATATATATATATATATATATATATATATATATATATTATATATATATATATATATATATATATATATATATATATATTGTGAGAAGCTGCACAGGTTATATTTTAGCATGTGGACAATCGCCCTTTCCTGGGTGTGCATTTTATTATCATCGCATCATCTTCATCGCGGTGGCGGACAGTGTCATCGACATCGCCTTTCTTGCTGAGCCTTCCTGGCGCTGTGACCGCACGAATAAAGACTCCCGCCTGGCGACTCCCAGAGCCTCTCAATATATATTGGATAGCCCCTCCTTACGCATGGCCGCCGAAAACAAGCTCCATTTCAGCCTACTTCTACTGCAAGACGACAGAACCTTTCGAGCACACAGCCTGGATAATTCGACGACGTCCGGTAATTGAAAACGGCGGATTACTATTCGCCGAACTGCCAGGCTCCCTCCCGTATTTACCCCGCAAATCGATCTTTCCGCGCAACTTGAAGACTCCTTTAATACGGATATTATTCGCAACCAGGAGGGCTTCGAATTAATGGCATCCAGCTTGCTTTGTTCGAGGGGGAAGAGAGCGAAACAGCCAGGCATGTATGCCGGCGCGCTCACGGGCTTCCATCCAGACTGCCTTTTTGGCCATTGCTTACTCAGCAAATAACCGACGGCGAACTCCTGCTTGCAAACTGTGCAAAAGAAGAGCGTTGAGGAAAGCGTACACGAATCCTTCTGTATGCCAAACCGTTTAATTATTGCTTAAGCTCGGCCGGCTCGCTGGGGTTATAAAAATGTAAGTTAACGTCCCGACAGCGAGGAAAACTAATGAATGCATGAGCGACCGACGGAATGGCGCTTTTCAGTCCGTCTATACATGCTGCACGCAAGCCTTACTACATGGTCTCTAGGGATAACTCCACTGCGGCGATAACTCCTTAGAGAGAGAGAGAGAGAGAGAGAGAGAGAGAGAGAGAGAGAGAGAGAGAGAGAGAGAGAGAGAGAGAGAGAAGAGAGAGAGAGAGAGAGAGAGAGAGAGAGAGAGAGAGAGAGAGAGAGAGAGAGAGAGAGAGAGAGAGAGAGAGAGAGAGAGCGCCTTGATGTCAATTTCTAGTCTTTGCGGCGAACGAGTTCTTCAAGAGAAAAAAGCCTCTGTTCTTGCTTGAAAAGGCTGTAATGATACTAGCACAGTCCTTATTGAGCGTTGAGAGACTTTGGTAATAGTGATATTTAGGGCTACAGTACAGTCCGCTTATATCGAACAGCGCGAGGATTGCAGAATAGTTCGATATAGCAAAAATTCGACATAGAAAGTGAAGCGAAAAAAAAAACTTATACGAGAGCAATCTTGCCGACGGAGTCACGAGCTAACGCTGAGCTCTTACCTCCCCTGCAGTTCACTATTGATACGACACTTTCTCGGAAAGAAAACAATAATTTATTGGGGAGGAAGAACTGCGTGAGCGTAGCCTGCTTCTACAGCGCAACGCGTTGCTGGTGACTGCTTGCTCCACGGTATCTAAACAGTCGACAAGCACAAGACCGCTGCCCTCAATAGCACTGCAGTCTCGCCGTAGCTGGGCGACTGCAGCGTCGGCTTCGCTCGTGCTCGGAAGCGGTACGGAGTCCTCGGCGTCTTCGACAGAGCGGAGACAAGCATGGATACAAACGAATAACGGCAAACCCAGCGAACCGAGCAAGTGCGCGCAGCGGATGGCGCGGACTTCGGTGACACCGCAGCCCGCAGCGCCCAATGTGGCGCTTTCGGCTTCAAACGGCATGCATGTGTGGGCTGGTCAATTCTGCCACGGCCGGTTTGGACGCGCCCGAGCTCACGCGGGAGTCGCAAGCGACACCCGCACGACCGCTGCGCGCCGATGTATTGCGGGAAAGCGTGCCGCGTGCCTAAGGAGAGCAAAAAATCCCGCGCGGGAGAGTTCGATATATCCATTGTGAGAAAAATCGCGTTCGATATAAAAAGCTTTAAATGCATGTAACTTTTGCCAGAATTATGCAAGGGTTCTATATAGGCAATAATTCGATATATACGTGTTTGATATAAGCGGGCTTTACTGTAGTAACGATTAGCTGAACGATTAGCTGTTCACTTTCCGGAAAGGAACACGAAGAGATGGGGACGAGATGCCGGGTTTTTAGCATTCTCGTAGCCTTTTTTGGGGTCAGTGTTTTCAGCATCGTCCTCGCATTCCCGTTCTGCCCCGCTGTCTTCCAAATTTCCTGCACACTCTCAGCGTATGCCAAAACATTACTGCCGCTCGCCTCGGGCGAATGTCTCACCTATCCGCGATCCTACCCGCACTTCTTCCAGGAAACAAGAACACAGAAAGAGGCACTTTGCACAACACTTTCCCGGTAATATTCTTTATCTCATCCAAACTGAGCTGGTCTAACGTATACACTCTTCATAAAAAAGGTCGTAAAAAGGTAGTAACGGTCGTATTTACTAACTCCTTACGAACCTTACTGCCCCGCCGTTTTGTACGTAGGCTCCGCCACTAGCAACTGCATGATTAGGAAATTAACTGAGTGTAGGAAGTAGTATGCACTAGATTAAGGTCGTGCTGATGACTAGGTTATGCATGGCCAGTTAGTAAACGCATGTAGCTCAGTAGAGCGCTATCGCTAGGACTTTAGCAGTGGAGGTAGTGCTGCTTACTGCCTGCTTCAGTCAGTAAACCTGACTAGTGCTAAATTTGCTACCTCCAGTTACTAGTACCTAGTGTATACTGGGACAAGTAACTTGTTAGTATTCCATTAGTGAATGCCCCGACCTTTTTTTTTAAGAGTGTACTTGTCCTAGCGGATACGTTTCAAACATATAGATTTAAAAGAAATTCGTCGAGTGTTTTCATTTAATTACTGTCACACGTTTTTTACCCCCTCTGCTAGCTCAGGGAAGTGTGGAGAACAGAAAAAACAAGTTAATCCTAAGAATCAAAGTTGAGGAGCGAAGAAGTGTAGATTACGGAAAATCTTTACCGTGCCTTCCTAAAGAAAGTTGACAGAAGCGTGAAAGTTTCCCAACACCAAAAGTGCGTGAAAACATTCGCTGAAAGAGCGTCCAACCTTGGCTCAAAGTGCTTCCAAACGCCTCAAAGTCCGAAATTGCAAACAAAGAATGAACTCATGCGGCGATTTTTCTCGCATTAAGTAAACGCATCTACGAACGATGTCAATGTATACCGATGCGTGGTTTATGAGGTGCTATTGCACTGCTTCTTCATGACGGAAGCGTGCATTGTCTCATCTAAAATCGTTCCCTTCTTCGTGATTTCCAAGTGACCGTTTTGACGAAGCGGAAGCGTGGTTTCAAGCACGCGCCGCGTGTCCACAGATCTTATCAGAGCTCTTCGGTCGACCAACTGGTCTCTAAGGAAATGCGCTAGTTTTTCACAGCAGAGCTGTAAAGGCCAACAAAACCGCGCGGCGGAAACCCCGAGCGCACGTGAGCGCGTGCCTCGCGGCGGCCACCCGTCGTCGTCCATGCTTCTGCGCAAGCTTACGCCGCATGAGGAGCTCGCGCCTTCGTCGTCGTGGAGCGACCGGCGTGCCGAAGAAGACGACGAATCTGTACAGCCCTCAATTGGCAATGCACTTGTGCATCTTCATCAACCTTGCGTCACCGTGACAATATCACTATTGTAGCGTGAGCTACACTGGCCGAGGTTGAGCAGTTTCGCGTGGCTCCTGGAGAGCCGTGCTGCGCAAGCGCGGCACGTGGCGGCCCGGTCCGCTTGAACATCATGCGAGGGGTGGCGGGGGTGGAACCGATGGCTCGTGCGTCGCAGCAACACCGGCGTGCGCCTGCGGAACCACACCCCACGCGTCCAGCGTCTTCGCCGACCTCCGTTCCGCACGTGGCGGCCCGGTCCACTTGATGATCATGCGAGGGGTGGCCGGGTGTGGAACCGGTGGCTCGTGCGTCGCAGCAATATAGCGGGGCGTTCGCCAGTGTGGTATGCCACGGAGAAGGAGGGCGAAACGGCGCACAGCTGGCGGCCTGAGCTGCCGCCGCCGCGACTGGACTGGATTGGATTGGATTGTATTCGATTGGAAATTGTTTCAGCAGCAGTAAGCATGATGGCACTTAATCCTACACAACCAGGAAACCAGCTCAACCCCAGCTCACGATATCCTGGCATAGCCGAGCTAATCCACTGCTCATTTGTGCGAGCTTACTCCCAGCAGCTTCCTCCTTCGAGGCATCCTTAAAGGAGCCATGAAGAGAAAACACAAGTTTGGTTCATTCGAAAGATTGCCTCGTTAGAACCATAACGACACCACTTATAACGCAAACTTCGCTCAAATAAGCTACATAATTAGGAAAAACGGGAATGGTCATGCGACCCACCAGCTCATTTCCCGCAACAGAACCTATGCCGTCACATGGGCTAAGCTCTGCGATTGGCGGAGGCCGGCAAAAGCAAACGCATGTTAGGCAGGGCTTACAGTTTGCATAGCGAGCTAAATGCCCTTGAAACATACTGCACATTCTTTTTATGACAAAGAACGGTGGAGTAAACGGTTGAAGTTCCGAACGAACACGCAAGCGTGTGCGCCAATGCGTACGAAACAACCGCCTGGCCGAGCTCGACATCTCGCCGTCGCGCAGACGAATTTTCGGGTTCGAGGCGCTCTGACCTTGGAGGAAAAATGCCGTAAACACCGCGCATTGACGCTCGTATCTTTCTGGTCGAAGCAGAGAGCTCGCGCGAACGGCTTTCCATACACGACACCGGCCAACTGGCATAAGCGATACTGCTACTGAAGTTGAACTATTATTAACCGTAATAAAAATACGGCACATACGTACCAGTCTGTATTCGTCCGTGGCGACGGCGCTGACGAGGCAGCGGTGCCGACGGCAGGGCGTTCGTCTGTTGTGGCTATCGCGGAATGGTCGCTTTTCCGTCCACCGCGTATCCCACAACTCTTGCCGCTCGTGCACTTAGAAGCGTTGAGCGTTCAAGTGGTGTGAGGTTGTTAAATGCAAGCCCGAGCTCATCGGCGAGAGTTTTGTTCTCCGGATCAGGCGATTCCATGACTAGGGCTGCGGGTGCACTAGGTTTTACTAGCATTTTTAAAATGGCCGCCGTCTCGGTCGACTCCCGCGTGTGGGTGCTATATGGAGTCGACATACTAAGTATCTGTTTCATGGACCGGCCCGTGTGACACCATTGCTCACGTCACCAAATGTGCAATTTTAGCGGGAGATTTAAAATTTTGGCTTAAATTGCCTTATTTCTCAGCGAATAAAGCATCATTTGCTTCCGGGAAAGCGCTTGGGGTACTATGAAACACCTAATCTTTCGAATAAAACAAACTTTTGTTTTCTCTTCATGGCTCCTTTAAGCATATCATCATCGCTGCCTACTGATGTTATACAAAATAGCCGGCTCCCATGCACCCTGCAACGCGGAGATACGCGGGGGTTCGTGGGGCGATCCTCCTGGGGACAGCGATTTCGAATCGCTTTGCGTGCGGTTTTTGACAGTCGCCAGTTGCGGACATTTGAATATTTTCGGCTCTGGCTCAGGGCTACCTGAAGCGGGAAGACTCCAAGACGTTGTCGTCTGCTCAACAAACGGCACCTCCTTATCCTGGCCTCGCTCCTATCCCACACAGTCGCCCTACGTGTGCACGTCGGGCCTATATCCTAAATAAGTACGGCATGCGTCTTCCCTGTCGCTTATCAACTATCTCTAGACTAAATTTCTATAGTATACGCGTTACGCACATGTGTGTATGATAATTTCGTCCGAATGCATCTTGTTTTAAAAGCGCGGCACTACGTTGCTCAACTTCTTCACACACGCCCAAACCATCATGTCATAGAGACGCGTTTCTCATTTTCCGTCCATTTGCACGCAGAGGTTTCTTGTATTCATTTGCCTCTTGTATCAATTTCAAGTAAAAAGTTAAGATAACCATGGCAGCTTTCAGCAGCCCAAGAGAGCTACGTCACTGTTGCAACGGAGGCTGAACCAGCCAATGGGCGGGGCGCAAAGCAAAAAAACATGACCAATGCACTGCCACCTCTTGAACGGGACACGTCTTAAGCGTTTTGAAATAAGAGAGAAACATAACAAGCACTGCGTTTTACGCAACGTATACTTTCATTTATTTTTGCCGAGGTTTAGACTTCTTTCGCTCTGAATCTTCCCAATAATAAATAGACCCGTCAATTGGCACAGGCAGCAGGCGCGCCGCGCTTCGACTTGTCCTCGCCATGGTAACGTCGCCATTAGTTGCGGATGCAGCTCTCTCCATGTTTTGTGCCCACTATGTCGCCCGGCGCTCGCTCTGTTTACAGAGCGACGCGGAAGAGAACACATGCGGAAGACACGCCCCATGAACAGAAACAAGCATTGAACACATTCCGCCGGAACGAACCCACAACACGGCCCCAGATTCCCTAGACTTGAAGAAGTCTAGGGAAAATTGGGGAAAATTGAGTGGGCGGAGCCGTTCCCATAAAGGTCGCCGAGAATTATGCTTTCTTCCAGTCCCAACAGGTGGCTTCGAGCAGCCCGCTCACAAGAGAGAGCGAGAGAGAGAGAGAGGGAGAGAGAGAGCACAAAGGACGGGGACGTGGGTGAGTTTTTAACGACACCGACGGCAGCGTTTTAACGATCACTGTCCCCGCCAGCGTTTTTCTTTTCGTCTTCCTCTTGTTCGCCGTTCTCAGGGGGAAAAAAAAAAAGAAAAAAAAAACTCGGCTCGCGGCGTTTATTATTTCCAAACCCTACTCCACTTTCCGTCTTATCATTGTGCTCCCGCTGCAGGGTTTCCCAAGAATACCGGTCCGAACGCTCCGGACGCTCGGGCGAGGACGGAAGAGCGTGCAGCGCTCGCCGCTTCCATTATGATCGCGCGAGATGACGGCCCCTCTGGCTCCATGCAAACGAGCTGCAGAGCGGGAAAATTTTCTCGGTCAATTTCTGGGCTGACAATCGCTCGTCACGTGCGGCGGAACTCATTCACCGCGTTTCGCATTGGGCGCAAAGGAAGTCGAGGGGAAACTCAATTAGAGAGGAACTTGCACGCGGCCTGCATGCAGCGTAGCGAGGGATATCGGTTTTGCGCCTTCCATGCGCGCAATATCGTTTTGTATTCACTCGTGAATGCCACGCGTCTTTGAAGCGCCACGTGCCCGCTTCGCTTTGCTGGCTATAACACAATAGGTGAAACGACGGCGATACCGCTGTGTTCAATATCCTTCTAAGCTTTCCTTGAGCTAACTGAGCGCGAAAATTTTGGTCTGTCGTTAAGAAAAAGTTCATTTGACGATACACACAAAACCTTACACTGCAAACACGGGACACATAACATTCGTGCACAATGCCTACAGGTACGTGCGTGCAGACAGTGACAATGTTCAGCACAATCACGTCAGCTATATGTGCAGTAGGAGGAATGCCATACAACCAAGTATAAAGCCATCCACAAAAAGAATAGGAATAGGTATATGCTACAGGAGAGAATCAGCTATGCTGCTCTGGTTTGAACGTTATAGGGCTACTCGCCATTCCTGTACAGAAACAAAAGCACACGACCACTGCCTAAGCAACTCCTCCTCAGCAAGGAAAAAAAGCTGCTCCTACAGGCAAGAGAGAACAATTCCCGTCGCATACGCCTTGAAATAGCTCTCGATTCAACCGCCCGGCCAAAAAGCAGTTGAACTGATGCTTGAACAGAGAATGTGTAGAGGCAAGACCGTTCCTAACCACTAAAACTGGTGGCATCGCTGATACTTGGCGCCATTACTCAGCGCAAAGAAAACCTCAGGCGTATTTGAAACTAAACCGAGAGTAGCAGCATTCTCTTAATTTTTAGAAACTGGTTTTCTTACAGCGAATAAAAATACAGGTTACAAACGGCTTCGAATAAAGGCAGCTGCTCCAAGCAGAGTAAAAGCGCGAGAGATGGCGCAAGAGACAGAGCGAACGCGGCGGGAGAACCGAATTGCATTCGCCGTGGCGGCAGAAAACTATCACCATCAATCGGCACATTTTGCAGCGAAGGAAGCGTGGCCTATGTAATGCGTGCCTGACACTGACCGAATGTTTGTGCGAAAGTACGTAACGGGATTCCCGATATCATCGTCATATCGGCCGCCATAATAATAGTTAATAGCTTAGGGCCCCATTCACTTAAAACGTTCACTTTTAGGATGAAGACCATGGCGACGAGCTGTGTACTGGTTGGTGAACTTTGAACTGTGGAAGCCAACAATGCAGGGTCGAGACGCGCAATGGAGGAGACAGGGAGGGGCGCTGACTAGACGTTGAATCGACCTGTAACTATACAGTCACTAGTAACTATACAGTCAATAGTAACTATACTATTGGAACGGTCGTTGCGCAGTGGTGGTGCCGCTTTTAACGCGCAAAAGCAAGACCCGATCGAAAGAAATGAGTGATTACGGGAGGGGGTATGAGGATAAACAATGCGAAGAAGGTGTATAAATCTGTAGACATGTATGAATCTCTAGGCATTCAGCATATACCTTCATGGGCAGACGATATTTCAACGGGCAAGCGCGGCCGACGTGCTTGCTAAAGTTCCTACACTTTTGCAGCTGGAAACAATTCGACAGCAGTGGTTACAAAAACGCCACCACATATAGTAAGTACATCGGGTTGTGAAATAGGTCTAAAAATCAGTAAAAATAATATATATACAGGGTGTCCCAGCTATCATGCACCAAGATTTAAAAAACGAGTAAAGGCGTAACTCGAAAGAAACCAGGTGCATAATGTTTGCAGTACTGTGAAGAAGCGGACAGTATTTTTTTCTTTAATGACACTTAATTAACTAATTGTAATTAATTATCTAACTCGAGTAATACTCTCCTAATCACTAAAGTGTCAATGTGGCACTTGAAGGTAACCACGAGGGGCATCTAACTGCGGTATTTTCAGCGATGAACTAATTGCGTACACATTTATTATGACTGATAAAGGAAACCCGCGAAATATGAAAAATACCACGTGACGGCGCCTCCGCGCGCACCGTAAAGCAACGCCCTCAAACAGGCTGCCTCTGAGTTAGCCAGAATGAAATAGACAAAAGAAAGAAAGAAGAAATCGCGACCGAGTTTGTTCCTTATCTGCACACGCGTCCCGGGAATCTTGCTGTTGCTGCTCCTTCCATGCATGCTATTATCAAGGTGATGCGCTGTCTTTTCGGGCGGATAACACGCGAAGCAGTTGCTTTCAATCAGCTTTGTTTGGGGACGCTGCTTTACAATGCGCGCGTAAGCGTCGTCACGTGGTATTTTTCATATTTCGCGGGTTTCCTTAATCAGTCAAAATAAATGAGTACGCAATTAGTTCGTCGCTGAAAATAGCGCAGTTAGATGCCCCTCGTGGTTACCTACAAGTGCCTCATTGACACTTTAGTGATTAGGGAAGTATTTCTCTAGTTAGATAATTAATTACAATCAATTAATTAAGTCTCATTAACGAAAAAAATATTCTCCGCAACTTCACAGTACTGCAAACATTATGCACTAGGTTTTCTTCGAGTTACGCAATTTCTCTTTTTTAAAATCTTGGTGCATGATAGCTGGGACACCCTGTATATATATATATATATATATATATATATATATATATATATATATATATATATATAGAGAGAGAGAGAGAGAGAGAGAGAGAGCTCTTTATTAGATGAAAGCAGAGAGGTTTGCCGGCATGTTCCCGCCTGCATGCTACTCTGTGGGGATGGGGAGAAGGGAGTAAAGGCCCTAGAAGAAGTAGGGCAGAAGAAAGAGGGGAAAAGAAGAGATTAAAAGAAAAAGTGAACACGAAGCTTTGCGTGGTGACTTAAAAGTCCACACGATCTGACACGTAAAGTTCTAAATTGTCTCTGCGAGGCCGATTCCGCGTAAATAGTCAAATAAAGCAACCAACACTTTTCTCTGGGACGATGGAGAGGGCCAGCACGCCGAACAAGAATACCGAAGACGACAACAACAAGCAGATGTGAAATTCGACGGTGAGTGGGCGATCGAGTGATTTATTGAAATGGAAAGTGGGAAAGAAGTGAACGGGGGATGTTTAGAACTCATTTGGAAGAACACCGTATAGCGCAGTAGGCAAGACACAGGACGAAGGGGACACGGACGAGCGCTAACTCACAACTGAATTTTATTAACAACACGAAAACATATAAATATATAAACATATAAACATGAGCGTGATTATCTTTCCTATCTTTCCTATTTATATGTTTTCGTGATTATCTTTCCTATTTATATGTTTTCGTGTTGTTAATAAAATTCAGTTGTAAGTTAGCGCTCGTCCGTGTCCCCTTCGTCCTGTGTCTTGCCTACTGCGCTATACGGTGTTTAGATGGAGCACCAACTAGCTCGTACCCATACGTTGTTAAATTCATTTGGAAGTTTACTACCATACAACCCAGTACGGGGTAAGGGGAGAGGGGTAATGAAGGGTGGGGACAGAGACAGAGGGAGAGAAAAAAAGAGACAAGGCTGGCCGGGAGGCATTGAGCTACGGCCGTTCGATGGGCCAGTTCTCCTCGAGGAAGGCCGAGACAAGTCGGAAGGTCACAGCAGTTGGCACATTACAGGCACGTTAGAGAAATCGGCGACACGAAATACGCTCCCTATAGAGTCATTCCTGCCATCAACTTCTCAAGACAGTGCTCACTGCACCAAAAAAATCTTTTGCTGGAGAAAGCATTTCGTGTTCTACAGATGCGCTTCACTGTACGGCGAAAGTGAGGAAGCCGTTTGTGAAGGCAGTGCAACGCAGCGAACCGTTATCCGTGTCATTCGCGGCGGCATTTCCTGCTTTACATGTCAAATTCCTCACCGTTATCGAAGAAACGTTTTGGTCCATTTCCCGTTCTACGTGCAAGGCGGCTGGGCGCTAACCTCAGCACAGCGACGAAAGCGAGCTTTCCTACAAGCGAAATGTTGCAAGAGCAAGATATGGATTTGTTTCACGCCTTACAGAGCACACTGGCCGCTAGCGGTCATATTATTAGGCGATGCTTATTACTCCAGGTACAAACCCAGAAAACGTCCGGTAGCGTCCCTCTGACCTTTAAGCTCAGCTAAGGTCAAGCAGGTACCGACGGAAGAACCGCCGACGACCCTTCGGACACCGACCGAACCAATTCGCAGTTCCGACGGAAGCGCCACCGACCGCGCCTCGGTCTCAGGCCGAACCAATTCTCAGCGCAGACGAAAGCGTCTCGTAGCCTTACGAGAGCAGCGCGGCTCGTTTGCAGACGCAGAGAAATACTTCGAAGATCACTTTGTGAGGGACGAATTCGGAGCGGCTTGCAGTTGAAGGAAACTTCGCCTCACGTCGGTTTCCGCCTATTTGTGGGATTCGTCATTTTTTTTTTCGCAACTGTTCGGCACTCCCGGGATCACAGATATCGGGATCACCAGTCAGCTTTACTCTAGGGATATAAAGGACAAGCGGGGTTTCTTCTAGCGATATTTTATCCACTGCCAGGCGCTAGTCGCTAAGCCAAGCTCGAGGCCGCTGCGGGATTTATTTCCGTCCACCGAGGCTGCTTTTTTTTTTTTTCGGACGGGCTGAACTTCCAAAACGCCTACGCCAACCAATTTTTTTTTTTCTACAGCTGTATTACTGAGCGCGCTGTGGTTTTAATGAACTCGATGCTGTCTCGCTTGAGTCGACACAGCAAACATAAAAAAAAAAAACATTGCTTTTGTTGGGGACGCCTAATTGAAAAAGTCAATGATAAGTCGAGGACAAGGCAAGACGAACACAATCGATTCCGTCAAGATTATGTTGATGGGTCTTCGAGCTTCGCACGAAAGCTCTATGAAAGCCCTGTAGACCTACGCTACGGCGTACACCGCATCAAAGTCCAGCTGTACCGAATTATGCGCGCAAATACCCAATTTGATTCGTTGCCCGAGTTGTAATGTGGAACCACATTAGCAGCCACGGCGTGATTGGCCAGGCAATTCAGACAAACATGGCGTTAAATTTAATTGGGTATCGTATAAAAGCACCGCGTTAAAAAAAATGGCCGCTGCTCGCTTTGTGACGAATTCCGTCGAAATACTGACAATCTTCTGCCGCCCCTGCCACGTGACTGCCTCTCCTCTCCTCCGCGCCCAAAGGCTGCATTGCCCGCCAATGTGTGACGTATTGTCATCATTCAAGAGCGCGTGTGATGGCCCAAGGAGGCAGACAGAAGCAATATCCGCACGGAGTGGCTGGCAGAACCGGCCGTGCTACGGCTTTCGATGGCAGGCTTTGTCCAGACTGGAAAACCCAGCAATGAGAAAACCCAGTGGAATGAGGAGACCTTGGCAAAAAAAAATTTCCCCGTAGGAGAACCCTGAGTAGTATGCAAAGCAGCCATGGGGTAGATTCAAGTGCCCATTAGTTTTCAGTTCGTCGTTTCCGTTAGGTTGAGGTACGTAGCTACCGTTATATTTACAGTTTGGTTTCCATGGTAACTACCAAACTTTTCACTTACCGGAACTACGAAGTGGGAAATTGCGTTGAGCCCATGGCTGTTTCGCATACTACTCAGGGTTGCCCTACGGGAAGATGGTGTAATTTTATTATATGCGACGGGGCTATGTCCCTCCCTTGTCGTTGTTGCGCCGTCCACACCCCCACTGCGCATGCTCGGCTTGCTGAACGCCCGGTGGTGTCTTACACTTTAATGGCTCCTGGAGCGACAGTGTTGCCGGTGTCTTCCTGGGCCGGCCCGAGATGCGCAGTGGGGGTGTGGACGGCGCCACAACAAGGGAGGGACATCGCCCCGACCATGAGATTCTGGAGAGACAGTGTTGCCGGTGTCTTCCTGGGCCGGCACGAGACGAGCACGCTTCCCCTTAAAGGGCTCCTGGAGCGGCAGCGTTGCCGGTGTCTTCCTGGGCCAGCGGATGGACGGACGACGGACGACGGAGCCGAGAGCAAGAGATGCTTTGCATCTAAAAGGGGAATTAATTTTTAAATGCAGAGCATTTCAGTAACTCACGATGTCACCGGCGTTGTCCCGTCGTAGTCCGCACCGTCGTTGTCCGCACCCCTCCCCCTACACTATTTAAAATAAAATACTATCCGGCGCCTGGTTTCGATCCCTCGACCCTGCGGGCGGAACGCAATGTACATGGTGCTCTACCCACTGCGCCACAAAGCCGACACAGAATGGGACGCTACGAACGCGCCTTATATCGTTGACTCATTCAAATTACTGCTGACGAACGCTCTCTCGTCAGCAGTTGCCACAAGTGCAACAACATTAACGTAACGCAAACTACATAACGTCGTGCGCCCCGGAAATGCTCTGCATTTGATCGTGCCCCTCGCGAGGGGGATGTTTCACTGCGTCGCCATGCGAACCGTTTGCCACGCTTTAGTTTCAGTTCTTTCTTTGCTGGGGTGCCGACGAGCGGCGCCACCTCCTCGCACTTCGCCGCGGGAGGATCCGCGGCGGGGGCGAGAGATGGCGCTGGCGTCTCCGCGGTCGCGTCTGCGGCCTCCGCGGGCACCGGCGCCGACGCGGGGTCATCTTTGCAGTGACGTGAAGCAGTGTCAGGCTCGTTCTTTCTTTTTCCCTTTCTCCTTCGCTCCCTCACGCTGTTCCTCTCCTGTCTCGGGCCTCCCGTGATAGATGCAACGGAGGTTCGCTGAATTTAATTCAAATTTCCCGCGTTCCAACCGCTATCTGTTGCGACTTTTTGTTGGGTTTGGCGCTCGAGCCATGAGCAAGAGGCTTGGGCCCTTTTAAAGGAAATAGCCCTTCTTTGGCTACTGAAACTCAAAAATTTTAAATTATGGTGATGATGATGACGACACGTCGTGACGTACACACGAGCGGGAATTTTCCAAGTGAAACGCTCCCACGCCATTTCTCTGATGTTCGCATGCAGTGGCGTGCCGCATAGTTTCTTACAATATACACAAGAGAGGAATCTGGCGCTAGCGTCTATGCGGCTCACATCAAGGCCGTATGTGTCGTCTGTGTCGTCATCAAGCGCTCGCCTTTGTTTCAACATTGGCTTGGATTGAAACATTTCAGTGACCGAAAATTTAAACAAAGTGCAACAAAAACGCGTAGAATAGTGTGCAAATATGTCAGTGAAAAATAAAACAGGCCGTTTTAAAACTAAGGAAAAAAGAAGTGAAACGTATTTTTGTCGGAATGGATGTGCCTGCTATTCCGCAGGCCAAGGTGGTAGTTACGAACAATGTTAATATTCGGGGGGGAGAGGGGGGAACTCATTAGAGACTCCTATATTGTTAATTTTACCATTATTTCAAATAATAAGTTGTTTGAAGAGTCTGGAAAGTTTTTTGAGCGTGCCTACGAAGCGTCGCCTTGGTGAACCGGTGCACCGACCGTCGGCTACAGTTTAGCAAGAAAAAAAGAAAAAAAGGATGGCAGCCGCGGCACGCAGCCTACCTGAATAGGATGGCCGCCCACAGCTCCTAACCCTTTTTCTTCCCTACCCTGTCCCTGTAGTTTCGATAAACGTTCTCTCTCTCTCTCTCTCTCTCTCTCTCTCTCTCTCTCTCTCTCTCTCTCTCTCTCTCTCTCTCTCTCTCTCTCTCTCTCTCTCTCTCTCTCTCTCTCTCTCTCTCTGCGTTAAACAGTCGTGGACGATGACAAGATAGGACGGATACAGGCGCTGTCGTCTTCGTCGACGTACGTTTCGTTTCTTTTTTTCGTCCGCTACAAATATCGCGGCGGCATATTACCCGCTCGGTCCTTCGTCTTTCGACTGCGGCATGGCCAAAGTCCGGTGCGATCACGCACTGCCTGCTGTTTCACCACAAAACAGGGAGGATTTCGGCTTCCTCGTAGCCCATAGACATGTTAATGCATAGTGAAGAAAGCAAATCCCCAAAACCGCAGTTTTAAATAGTGACGGCCAGACGCACGCAAGGGGGAGCGGAGGAACGCCCCAATCGTGTCGCAATTTAGCCATGTTCCGTCGCATTGTCGGTACGGCCGTAGGAGGAGCGCAATTGGCGTCTGCCCAAACAACGTCTCAGTCCCAACGCACCGCTAATTTGGTGGTGCGAATCTTCGTGAGCGCTACAAAAGAGGAAGCCCACGCTCTTCGTAACGCCGAGGCCGACGCCAAGAAGCAGCGCAACAGCATTTTCAATGCGTGTTCGTGGAAATTTTGTGGAAATTTTGAGGTTGGTGCTGCGTAAATGTAGCCGAAACGCAAGCCGAAAAGGCGAGAAAATCAATCGCTACTGTCATGACTATCGAAATCGAAATTCTAGTGAATTGTCTTTACTTTGGCGCTACAAAAAAAAAAAAAAAAGCCGGGCGAAGTGTCAAGCAAACAGCACCGCGAATTACGAACGTTTCACGCGTGCAACAAATTTTCCAAGTGATTTTTCGCAAATTGTTTTTTTTTCTCTCGCCTGAAACTAGGGACGCATCATTTTTCACAATAAAGGAGAAGCAGCAGGTAGAAAGAACCAAACAAAAACGGCAGCGCAGATGGCATTTTTTGCCTCGCATTCTTCTTAATGGCGATAAAGCGAGCGAAGGATCAAAATAAGACCAACTTCGAGCTCCGCTTACGAAATTTCCCATTGCGCGGGAGAAGTCGGCTCCTCAACCGAGTCGTTGTTTCAATACAAGCACGGTCGGCGCCTTTCGGAGCGGCGCCGTTTCCGTTCCGCGCATCGAGCAATACGGTGCCACCAAACTCCCGTATTTCGCATAAGCGGATATATTTCCCGCGCATTTTTTCGCGCTTTTTTTTTTCTTCCCGCCAACCAGCTCGTTCGCGGCGTGGGATTAGGATCGCTTCTAACGATCCCTTCTGAAGATCCCTGCGCAAGCGACGAGACGACGACGAACCGGTGTGGCGCGCGTCGCTCTGCCTCCCGCTTGAAAACTATTTGTCATACTCCTGGAGTTTGTGTGTCGCAATTTCCCACTTTTGATATCGCTATAGATGAGGGTAGCAATGTGGACGACAATGCGCTCCCTCGCGATGACATTTCTCCGTGCCCTTCTTATACTCAGGGTCCCTTCTTCCTCCGTAGAGACTTCCGAAGACACCACACGCTGAACGTAATTTGCAAAAAAAAAAAAAAAAAGTACAAGAGAGAAGAAGGTAAAAATATGTTCCTCGCGAATTGCGGGTTCGTTTGTTCCTGAAAGCCGGAAGCGGTATTGCAGCTGCTTTTTAAGTGCGAATGCACTTCTTAAGCGAGCCTGAAGCGTCCGCCGCCGTCCGCATCCCGCCGCCGTCCGCATAGCAACACCTGCGGGTGCGCGCGCTCCTCGTCTCCCTTGGCAACGGGGGGAGATGGGCGCGCGCTGCCTGGCCGCTGACATGGCACATACCCACGTGGGGGATTGGCCAGGAATCTCCTCGTCTTCCTTGGCAATGGGGGGAGATGGGCGCGCGCTGCCTGGCCGCTGACATGGCACATACCCACGTGGGGGATTGGCCAGGAATCGGGCGTGAGAAGGGCTAATGCACCGCTTAAAGGAGTACTGACACGAAATTTCAAAGCCGAGATCCGCTCTAGCAATCAAGTACAACGACAACACAAATAGGTGTCTGTGCATGGCACATACCCACGTGGGGGATTGGCCAGGAATCGGGCGTGAGAAGGGCTAATGCACCCGCTTAAAGGAGTACTGACACGAAATTTCAAAGCCGAGATCCGCTCTAGCAATCAAGTACAACGACAACACAAATAGGTGTCTGTGAATAAAAATGCATCTTTCTTTCTTTGTAGTTGTGTGTGTGTGTGTGATCTCTCTTTCGCGAACATTACAGTTGTGTGCGTGTGTGTAATCTCTCGACTACTCATTAAGATCACGATATCCACCGTAATCGCGCAATCAACAACCGTGCATTCGCACTTACACACTCTCCCCCTCGGGGAAGTGCGAGGGAATTTTTTTATGCTGCTTCGCAATAAGCTGTTGAAATATGTTTGACGAAAAGCGACGCGCTTATGCCCTGCGGTTCGGTATGAGCCTGCCTCCAAATTTTTCCGCTCGCGAAAACGCGCAGGTCGAGACTGAAATACTCCAAATGCCCAAACCAAGAAAGGCTACTTGCTGAGATTTCGGGATTTCTCTTGCTTCCGGTAGGAGACGCAACTTTTCAGTACACCCTACACTTTGAGTTTAATTTTGATTTTTTTTTAAACAAGCAGTGACAGTGTGACGCCAAATTTCCGAAACCAAGCGTCCGGTTGCAAAATATTTTTGTAGGCGTCCTCCGGCAACAATCGCGTGATGTCTAGCCCAGTTAGTGCTTATTTGCGAGTAACTTGCAATAAATTTCGTCCGGAAGTGGAAAGGAACCAGGCTCTCATTATTATTATTATTAGGACAAGTGTCTCCTCTGCTGCCTCGCTTTCTTCGGCAGGCAGGAGTTTTTTCGATGTTCTGAGTGTAAACGCCGTGCGCACGGAAAGTGCATTGTTCTTCCGGACGAGGAACTGCAGCGTTTGATCTCCGGTGAGCAGCCGTTCGTCTGCAATCTGTGTGTGGCTGCGGCGTCACCCGCTAGGCCTAGCGACCCCGGTGACCAAGCCAGCGAAGACGGTGAGCCAGCGAACATCCCGGCCAAACGAGTGGCGTTCCCTGTCGGAGCAAGCTTCAACCCTTCGGCGGACCTACGCGCAGAGGTAGCTGCGTTGAAAGATCTCCTGTCCGAAGCCTGCGCCAGCCTCTCTTTTCTCGGGGATGTTGTCACCGAGCTGCGCGAGGAAAACCGGCTTCTTCGACGGGATAATGTGGCTGGGCTTGCCCAGCAGGCTGCAATCGTCGCTTCCCTGCGCGAGGAGGTTCGCTGCCTGCGAGGGGAGCTCGCGCGTCCCCCGCCTTCTCCGCCTGCTTCCCCGAAGCCTGCTACAGTGAAACCTCGATATATCGAACAGCGTGGTGCCCGTGAAATAGTTCGATATAACCAGAATTCGATATATAGAATCACGTAAAAAACGCGTCATAAACTGGTACAAATCAATAAATGAACGAATTGTGCAGTAAATACTCACTTGGTGCTTCAAAGTATTTATTATTTTGGCTTAAAGTACTGCAGCAGGGTAGCCTGGCGTGTTACACACGACTTCGTCAACGTAGTCCAAACGTTCCACAAGCCACAGGCCGGTGCCTTCTATAGCGCTGCAGTAGCGGTAAGGTAGGGCCAAAACCGCTGAAGCCTCGGTCGAAGTCGGGAGCGGGGCACTATCAGCGCTTGCGGGTACAACCTCGGCAGCGTCTTTGTTTGTGCGCTTAGTCGTAACCTCCGCTAGGATCTCCACATCCGTCAACTCCGCCGTCGTTCCGGTGCTGTCGTCACCGCCAACAGTCCTCAATGCACATGCTTCGTGGCTCAGCACCAACAAAGCGCTCCAGCTGGCCCCAGGTTTCTTCAAGCTCGCATTCTTTTTTTGCACCGTCCAATTCTGCTTCGGTGTAACCGATGCGCAGCAGTCAGGAACGTCCATCGCGCCACCGCTATCTTCTAAGGTACTGCGGGATAGCTCGCCGCCTGTCAACAGAGCGCAAGTGGTCTGGGCAGTCTGGGGTGGCGGAGTTCGATATACCCATTTCTGTCCGTACCAGTTCGAAATAACAAATTAAAAATGCATGTGATTTTCCGCGGGATATAGAAAGTGTTCGATATAGGCAATAATTCGATATACCCGTGTTCGATATATCGAGGTTTGACTGTAATCCTTTCATGCCGCCGGTGACGTCACCGCAGTCTGGTATCCCTACGAGGTCGTCGTTCGCCGAAGCCGCCGCCGGTGCAGCTGGTGAATGTGCCCCCTTCCTGTCATCTACCACCGCTTCGCCGTTCGTTGACCGCCCCAGCAGTCAACCTGCTACGGCCTTGAGCACTTTGGTTTCCCCTTCGCTCCACCCTCTGCCCCCGCCTCCTAGGTCCGACACTGCGATTAATGGCCCGCCGACGAACTTGCAGAAGAAAAGGAGCCCTCCCCGCGTGGGTGCGTCGGAAGCTTCTCAGTTGGTTGTGGTACACCGACCACCCAGCTCCAGGGCCATCTTTGTTTCAAAACTGTCGGCTAACACCACATCTGCTCAACTGTTGGCCCACTTGTCAACTGTGCAAGTTACGCCATTGTCGTGCAAACGCCTTAGGACTAAGTACGACTCCTATTCTTATTTTTGCGTAACTGTTAACGAGGGGTGTTTTAGGCGCCTGAGCGACCCGTCTATGTGGCCAAAAGGCTGCCTTTTCAAGCCGTTTCAAGGCAAGGTCCACCCTGGTATGCTGCACAGCTCTGAAATAACTGAAAATGATCAGTAAATACGAGAGTTTCGACATATACTATCAAAACACTCGAGGTCTACGAACTAAGTCCTCTGAATTTATTAGAAATATTGTATGCTCTAAATTTTCTGCTGTTGCCATTACTGAAACCTGGCTTTCCGATGATATCTCGTCTTCCGACTATTTCCCTTCTAACTATCAAATCTTTAGAAGCGACAGAAAATTAACTGGACCTAAACAAAAAGGTGGCGGGGTTCTCGTTGCCGTTGATCATTCAGTGCAGTGCATGCGGCGTGCTGACCTCGAGACCCTAGACGAATCAGTCTGGCTTGAGGTAGGCCTCACGAAGGGCGAGAAGCTACTCATCGGTGCATTCTATATATCCCCGGATGTATTACCTTCTGAATTTAATCGAACACTCACATCCATAGAAAATGTCTCAAATGCACACTCCAACCATAAGCTCATCATACTTGGAGACTTCAACACCCCAGGTATTCGCTGGAACAGTCTTTCCTTTGAGCACAAAAACCATTATGCAGCGCAGAAATGCAGCATGCTATTAGATTTTCAGTCGTTCACCTCCATGCAGCAGTTTTGCCGCATAGAAAACTCTTGTGGTAATGTTCTAGATGTGTGCTTCTCAAACTTAAAAAACGTACAAGTGTGTGCCTCCGAAATATCCCTTGTGCACCCCGACAAGTTTCACCCCCCTCTTATTGTCTCTGTCTCGGTCGCGACCCAGCATCGCTCTGGCGGTGTTGACAATTGTTCAGTCCCGCGATATGCTTTCAAGCGTGGAGATTATGCTGGGCTGTATCACTTTTATTCATCTGCTGAATGGTCTAGTGTTTTGGATGTCAATGATGTTGACGAACAGGTTCGACGTTTTACCGAAATAGTCAGAAGTGGCATGGAAAAGTATATCCCTTGTTATAAGCCTGTTCCTTCCAAATTTCCCCACTGGTTTTCTAAAGAACTTCGATGTTCTCTTAAACTTAAGGATAGCGCCCACAAAAAGGCCAAGCGTTCTGGGCTCGACAAGTGGAAAGCGGAGTTTAGTCGGTATCGCTCACTTTGTAAAATCCTCTACCGGCGTGACCACCAGCTCTATATATTATCGTTAGAGGCTGCTGCGTCTCAGAAACCGGCTGAATTCTGGAGGTATGTACGCGGCCGTTCTAAGGCGTCTAAAGAACACGTTAGCCTGCTTAATTCCGATGGTGAAGAGGTTGAGGATGTTGCCACCAGTTTTGCTCAGTACTTTCATTCTGTCTTTCAACTGCCAGATGGCAACGACGAACGCTTATCGTTTAATAACTCTAATTTTAACACACTTAGGTTCGATGAAAAAATTGTCAATGATAGCCTTCAACGGATGAAACCATCATTTTCCTGTGGTGCAGATGGAATTCCAGCAGCCCTCATGAAGGCTTACGGGAACATTTTTGTGCCTGTCTTAACTTCCATTTATAATAACTGCTTACTTTTAGGTAAATTTCCTCGTGCATGGAAGATCGCTCGAATTTTTCCAATATTTAAGTCTGGTGATAAGTCAGCCGTTTCTAACTATCGCCCGATCTCACTCCTTTGTGTCGCCTCAAAACTCTTTGAGTCAGCTCTGCACAAAGTTCTTGCTGCCTGCGTCAAGAACGTTGTGCTACCAAATCAGCACGGCTTTTTCTCGGGTCGATCGACGGTCACAAATCTTGCAAGCTTTATGACACAGGCCTCGGCTGCAGTTTGTGAAAACGGCCAGTTGGACGTTATTTATTTTGACCTCAGTAAGGCGTTTGATGTGGTGAACCATCAGTTATTAATTAACAAGCTTGCTAAGTCCGGTGTAAACGCAAGCCTTGTTGCCTTGTTGTCCAACTATCTCCTTGACCGGGCCTTTTATGTAGATGTTAACTACAAAAAGTCTAGTGTTTACCCTGCAACAAGTGGTGTACCCCAGGGTTCCGTGCTGGGTCCATTATTGTTTTCTGTCTTTATCAATGATGTTTCAACAGTGTTAACAAACTCTTCTTTTCTTCTCTATGCTGATGATGTCAAACTATTTAGGCACATTAGCGGTGTTCAGGACTGCTGTGCCTTGCAGAGGGATGTGTCGGAATTATCGGTCTGGTGCAGGAAAAACTGCCTAATTTTAAACCTCACTAAAACAAAGGTTGTCACCTACAGCCGGAAAACCCACCGTCTGCTGTTTTCCTACAGTATTGAGGGAGCTCCTCTGCAAAGGGTTGAGGAGATTAGGGACCTAGGGGTGCTTTTCGACAGTACCCTCTCTTTTTCTCCTCATATTAGGCTCATCACCCGGCGAGCACTCCGAAGCCTTGGAAATGTGTGTCGGATTACAAAGGAATTCTCTTCTCCAGATCCATTTCTAATGCTATACAATGCAATATGCATACCACAGTTAGAATATGCTTCTGTTGCCTGGAACGGCATCTCCAAATCTAGTAGTGAATTAATAGAACGTGTGCAGAAGAAGTTTTTATCCATATTTAAGCACCGTCATCACAATCACAGTTTTCATCCTGATTCTGACTTATCCATAGTCCCTTCCATCCCTTCCTTGAACTGCAGACGTATGCGTGCAGACCTTACATTTCTTCACAAAATTGTTCATGGTGACCTTTCTTGCGCAGACCTGCTTAACTGTTTAGAGTTTAGTGTACCACAAAGGCCCACCAGGTCGCATCGCCCGTTCTTGACCGCTGCGCGCAACTCCAATCATTCTCCTGTGCGCAGAATACAGAATTGTTACAACCGCTTCTTTGAACGCCTTGACATCTTTCAGAAATCCTTTACAGTTTACCGTACAACGCTGTTGAATACAGTATGTTAAACACCTATGATATGTCTGTCGTTCTTTTTTTCTGGAATTTGATTTCTCTGCGGTTGTGTCTATCCAACTGATAGTTGCCTATTTTTGAAACTGTTTACTGTCATTTGTTCGTTTTTTCATTTGTCTCTACACTCTTGCCGTTGTTTTTGTTGTATTACTGTCAAACTTTGTTGCTCTGCCTGTCGTGTGGCCTTTACGACGGGCAGAGCAACATAGGCATCTTCTTTTTTTATTTTTTTACCTGTACCCAGGCTCCGCCTGTGCTTTATTTCTGTCATTTTCACTACTTCAATTTGTGTGTGTCTTGTCGCTTGTTTGTTTCTTGCTATATGTTTCTTGTATTCTGTTTTCATGTAACTACCCGTGCGCCAGCACTCAGGCCTCTGGCTGTTCCTGGGCACGTAAATAAACACGATTGATTGATTGATTGATTGATTGATTATTATTGTCGGTTTAAGTGTCAGTGCTTGTAACGCTGAACTTCGTTTTTCCATTTTGAAACTTCCTAACATTTTGTTACAAAACCTTTGTTTTATGTGTATAATCTATCTCCGTCATGTGCATTGAGTATTTGCTTGTGTATTTTCAATTTTTCACGTGCCTTCAACGTTTTGCTGGGCGGGTGTCATGGCTTCTAACACTAGGCTTCCTTTTTTTTTTTGCTGTTTTGCTTTCTGGGATCTCTGTAACTATTTTTATCTTATTGTTTCTTTCATATATACGGTTTTCTGTGTTGTGTTGTCTTGATTTTAGTTTGTTTTTATGAATGCTTGTATATGGTGTACCAGTACCAAGACCCTAGGGTTGTTCCTGGGCACCAAAAATAAAGGTTGATTGATTGATTATTATTATTATTATTATTATTATTATTATTATTATTATTATTATTATTATTATTATTATTATTATTATTATTATTACCCGTGCGTCAGCACTCAGGCCTCTGGCTGTTCCTGGGCACGTAAATAAACATGATTGATTGATTGATTGATTGATTGATTGATTGATTGATTATTATTATTATTATTATTATTAATGAATATTCTGATCGTCTTGATATATTTCAGAGCTCTTTTTCTTTGTTCTCAAACGAATTGAAAACTGTTGTAGCTTAAGTGCCTTTAGTCATTGCAAATTTATGTGCTGTATTTATTTTAGGCAAATCATGTTCTTGTTTGTTTGTTTTTCACATTTCCTGGTTTTGCGTTGCTTGAATTGCTGTAGGTTTGAGTGCCAGTGCTTGTAATGCTGAACTTCTTTCAAAGTTGAAACTTCCGAACATTTTGTTATAAAACCTTCGTGTTATGCGTATAACTTTTCTCTGTCATGTTCAGTGAGTATTTCCTGTTTTTCACGTGCCTTGAACATTTCGCTGTCCGAGTGTCATGGCTTGCAACGCTAGGTCTCCTGTTTCTTTTCTTTTCTTATTATTTTTTTTGCTGTTTTGCTTTCTGAGATTACTGTAACTATCTTTACTTTATTGTTTCTTTCATGCATACGGTTTTGTGTGTTGTGTTGTCTTGATTTTAGTTTGTTTTTATGTACGATTTGTATATGGTGTACCAGTACCAAGACCCTAGGGTTGTTCCTGGGCACCGAAAATAAAGGTTGATTGATTGATTGATTGATTGATTGATTGATTATTTATAAGGAGAATGATTCCAATCTATTGAAGGTGTTAGAGCCGCATCGTCATCGACCGCCATAGGCCTGGTGTGGCCAGCCCATGTCTTGAAGGGACAGAGGTTAATCTCCCTGTGCTGGCATCATCGTCATGTCTCAGGCCGCATGAGCGCACGCACTGTTTCTTCCTCTTCACGTAGTTCCCTTCGACGTCCCATTAAATGCAGACCTTGATGGTCACTTCTCTCCCCTCTTGACGCTCGAGTCTCGTCGTTGGGGGTCGACGGATCCCACACTATTTGTTACCCGCCGCGGTGGCTCAGCGGCTAAGGCGTTACGCTGCTGAGCACGAGGTCGCGGTTTCGATTCCCGACCGCGGCGGCCGATTTTCTGATGGAGGCGAAAAGCAAAAACGCCCGTGTGTTCGAGATTTCGGCGCGCGTTAAAGATCCCCAGGTGGTCTAAATTAATCCGGAGCCCTCCACTACGGCGCGCCTCATCGCCTGCGTTGCGTCGGCGCGTAAAACCCTACAATCAAAATCAAATCTATTGAGGCTACATCTTATCAGATATGGCAAAAAAACACCCTTACCATCATGTTGGTAATACCCAAGACCACATTCTTTGGCAGTGCCCCCAATACATCCAAATTAGAAAACAATACACTAGAGAGTGGCTGACCTCACCTAGAAGAGGAGAAACGCGGCCTGATTGACTTCATTCAAGAAGCCGTCAGCAGAAGCCTGGACCGAGGCCTCTGAATCTCGCAGCGCTCCCTACAACTCCTCCTCACTTTCCAGCTGTGAATAAAATATTATCTCTCTCTCTCGCTATTTTCAAGCGGTTGGCAGTCATTCGGGAACAGAATGTTATTTTTTGGTTTATTAATACTGCAATCACCACCCGGGATTATAGCGGGGCGGAACAAAAATGGTTAAAAAAATATCAATCAGTTCATTGGCTACTCGTTTCCACAATACCACAGCAACGATATAGATTTGTCATTAGCTTCATTAAGATAGTTTCAATATAGTTTCATTAGGCTAATTAACGCAGAAGTATACTGAATGGTAAATCACAAACATTTGTGAGTGTTTTTTTGTGCTCGTTTTCCCCCAGTTAATCGTTCTTTGTGTCGTGCACTCGCTTAGCTCCGGTGTCCAATCCCGTTCACACCTTTTTCTTCTCGAGGCGTCAGAGTCATTTGTCGCAAGCAACAACCGCCTAATTACGCGCGGCCACTTGCAGGTACCGTCCGGACCGGAGCGGGCAGCCGAACGATAGAAGAAGAGCTACTACAGCTATAAGCCGATTTGGCATGTCAAAGGCGAAACTTGACCGTCGTCGTCGGCGTCAACGCGAACGGTACAAGTCACGTGACTCCAGCGCAGGCGGGAACTGCGCACTGGAGGAGCGCTTTACGCCGCCTTCACATTCCCACAAATAAGCTGCTTTCAGTGACTGCGCTGAATTTTTCCAGTGTACCGATGTACTTGAAAGGTAGCCTTCTTGATCTGGACGGGAAGACCTGGCTACCAAGGCGCCAAGATTCCTTCATGCGAGCGATCATACTCGGCGCATGCTTGTATTCAGACCTTCAAGATATATCTGCAGCCCCAGATTAGTACTTGAATGTACGCTGTTCAGGGAGCTCTTCTCTATTTTTTCTGTGCACGTGTATACAGGTAGCGGCGAACAAGCACGGCATATGGGAGGCGCGATGCGTCTGATCTCGTAAAACACGCCACGAGCACCTCCATTCCGAAAAAGTCTCTAGGGATTCGGCGCCGCACAAGTCGGGGCTTTGCTACAGCGGACGCAGTTTTCCCCCAAGACCGTGCTACGATCTCGCGTGATTTCGACAACCATCCATCACGACGGTCGGAAAAGCTGCTTTCCCGCTATTAGGGGCGAAAGATGGGCGGCATATTTGCAACGATACAGCAGAGTATCCTTCACGACGACGTTGTTATTTGCTTTTGTTGCGCTTTTTTCTCCAACGCCGACTCGGGCTACACGGCCAAGGATGCGAGTACGCGAACCATTTGTTACAATTACCTGATTTCAAACCTTGCGCCTACCGCCCACAGCGGTTTTGGCGCATGTATACGGCATGCGCCTTACGGTTGCTATGAAACTGGCTCCATCTTCAGCGCCCGACGGCGCGAAGGCGTATACAACATTTAAGCCACAGGAAATCCTAGGCGAGACTCGGGCGACGTGGCCGAATGAAGTACTAGGCGCTCGATTCCCGGATGGACACCCCGCACCGTGCCTTGCGGCACGGATGAAATAACCCCGAACCGCATATCCGCATGCTCGATAGAGCAGCGCGAACTTTCTACCTAGCTGCCAGACGCCGGCTTCCCTTCGAATAAAAAGCTCCTGACCGAGTTGCACTCGGCGGAAAGACGGGGCGAGAAGATTACCACCAGCGCGAAATCGTGAGGTGCGGTGTACGCCGCATGCCCTTTTTACGATGCACACTATGCGCACCAGTGACGATACGTTCAATGGAAATCGAAACGGCGCGGGTAGAAGACGAATTACGCAACACGAACGATGGGAAGCACTTAGCCATCAAAGGCGTCAGACATATTTTTAGCGTCCTTCACGCCGGAATCCCCTGGAATGCAGACCCGGGAGGGAGGCGGAGATAATACCCGCGGAAGATGCGTGCAGTGGGGAGCAGGGAGGGACTCCATAAGCGGAAAATAAAGGCCGGTCGAGGATGAAGAGAACAAAATAACCATCAGCCACGATGTAAAGGGGAAATAAACAGATGAGAAAAGGTGCTATGAACGGATGCAGCGAGACGGTGAAGGACGAGACATCGTCACGCTGGAGGCTGCGGTGGAGAAGCAATTTCCACGCGCCCAGTCCTCTAACGGCTTGTCTCATTACACGCCCCTCGCGCACCTCACGTCTCCATAGCATCCCACAGGAAGGGGAGCGAATTCCGCCGCGTTCGCTACCGGCAGACGACAGGATCGGTACGCGGGCTTTCATTCTGTCGACGCGCAGGTCCGTACTGGGGCGCACTGCCTCGTTTGGCCAGCGCAGAGGAACGACCGAACCCTTCTGGCACGAGACGGCGGGGGACCTTGGGGCGTTTCCTGGAACGGCGGCGAATGCGCTCGATCGCGACGCGGGGCGGCGCAGTGGAGGGGGCGAAGCATCGGAAAACCGAATAGGTGTACGCGCTTATTCCGGGGGGGAGTAGAGAACTAAGGCTGCAATTAAGGAATTTCCGAAGAGGGTATTTGTAGATGCGATCGAAACAGACAACGCACACTTGCTAGCCACAACTGGGGACGCATTTTTATCGCAAGGAAACAAATATTATCCGAAGATTCTCTTCACATGGATGCTAACATGCGCGTTAAATCTGCGAGCTTTTTTAAAAAGTAAAGCAGTCATGGCAAAAAATTATTCGGACACTGAGTCTGTTTTGGTGCCTTGAAGGCGAATGCCAAGCACTGATCAAATATTTGTTTATCACTACATCGCTCCACCTCCGCCAGGCTGCTCAGTCGGCGCCGTGGTAACGCACTCGGTACCTGTTGTACCCGGGTACAAACTGAATGCGAATCCGAATGCAATGCGATTCTTTAATTTTCTCTTCACAGCTGCGACCGCTTTCTGCACAGGACAACGACGACAGTTTTTCGCAGAATGCTTCCCCTTAAAGGAGCCCTGTGACACTTTTTCACCTTTTTTTCGAAATCCCAAATGCTTGCTGAACATATAGTCAACCAACACATCCACACTTCGATTAGGTGGTCGCAAAATACCTCAGGCCGGGTTCAGACCGACCCACTATACACCACCTTCTCTGGGACAGTGCCGAACTCTCCGAGGAACGCCGTAGGTGTCGAACTCCTCACGTCACGTCCCTTCAAGAATGGATAACGCCTTCAGTAAAGTTGTTTTCTCTCTCTCTCTCTCCCTCTCTCTCTCTCTCTCTCTCTCTCCAAAGGTCGCTTTGATCAGGTCTTGTGACACACTTAGCTGCACAGGATAAAAAAAAGAAGGGTGCGGGACATAAAGCTACAGGACAGAGTATAGAAAAGTAAAAAAAAAATCAAAAATAGACCTTCGCGGGCTTTTTTTACTAAAAGGAGAAAGAGAATAGACGTTTTCTAACAGTACACACGAAAACTGGTTCATCATGCACCGCACTAAGCTGCTTCCGCGCTACGTAAGCAGCGAAGCTGGGCAAGCGGACCGGAGGATGAAGATGGCGATAAGAAAGAAGAAAAACGAAGAGGTAAGCGTGGTTGCCAAATATAGCCCAGCCGCCTTTCCAGGTCAAGTGGAGAGGCGGTTTCAGGCATCGGGATGGGGAGCAGGGGGAGCACGTCCGCGACGTCCGGGACGGCGAGTGGAAGAGGCTGAACGCGCGCGGGGACAAAAGGCCTGGGCGGATGCTATTTTTAGCAACCGCGTTGATCCGCTAAGAGGTGCTGCCGAGGAATTGGAAATGAAGCACGGCGCACCGACGCGTAGAGGTGACGGGGGACGGCTTCGTCCTGCTCGAGTAGTAGTACACGGCCGGAGCTTAACGACCCGCCAGACGCCGACGACGTTCTCGCCGCGCTTTCCCAACGGCTTCGAAAACACCGGGTACGCCTATAAACAAACACGCTAAACATTGCGCGCTCGCTCCCCGGCGTGACGACGCGAGAACGTTGTCCGCGCGCAGGTAGCCGCAAACGTTAATTAACGCCCCCTCGCGCACACGCACACGCACACACGCACGCACACACGCAAACACCCACACACGCACGCACGCGCGTACACCACGCATACACGCACACACACACACACCATGCAGGCACAGACAGACAGACAGACAAGGTCGAGCTACCCACTCCCCAAAATAGCACCAAAGCGGCTGCGAAAAAAAAAATTCCCCGCATTTCCCCGAGGGGAAGAATGTGAAAGTGCGAATGCACGAGTTGAATTTGCGCGATTCGGTAATGTTCGCGAAAGAGAGATCACACACACACACACACACACAACTACAAAGAAAGAAAGATACATTTATTCACAGACACCTATTTGTGTTGTCGTTGTACTTGATTGCTAGAGCGGATCTCAGCTTTGAAATTTCGTGTCAGTACTCCTTTAAGCAGGTGCATTAGCCCTTCTCACGCCCGATTCTTGGCCAATCCCCCAGGTGGGTATGTGCCATGTCAGCGGCCAGGCTGCGCGCGCCCATCTCCACGTGCGCGGACATCGCCGGTGGACGCAGGTTCAGGGTCGCTTAAGAAGTGCATTGCACTTAAAAGATCCGCAACCATATCACATACACGGAGGGAGACGTGCAAAGGGTATAAAGCGCAATCTGTGCACACTTACAGCACACACACGAGTGCACGAAGAGGACGAGGATGCCGAGGAATTCGCCCTACTATACAGTTTCCCCGCAGCCGCCAGAGAACTCCGTAGGGAGTTCGGGACGCGCTACCTGACACGCGCGTCCACCGCGGGAAGCGGCGCTGGATATAAACCTAGTGCCCGAACGCGGGGGCGGCGGCGTACGAGGCGGAAATCCGAGACACTCGAGCCGGACACGTCGGTCCTCGGGGGAGAAGATGAGCGCTGCGCTGGAGCGCAGCTCTGCCGCGCCAATCAGTAGCGAGAGAGAGGGAAAGGTTAAAGTGAGTCGCGTCTGGTTCGCGCACGCTGTCGGACCTTGCGTACGTCATGATGGAGTCGTATAGATGAAACTGTTTTTGGCGCAGCCGAATTCCCGAGCGGCCTATACGGCACAGAAAGACTGACACGCAGACTCGGTCGCGTTTTCTTTATGTCCGCAAAACAGAAGAGAAGTAAAATTCGATCACACAATGGCAACATGTTGACTCAGCGCTAGTGGGGAAACAAATTGGCGCAGCCGAATGTTTTTGGAAAATGTCGGGGAAATGTTGGGGAATGTTTGGGGAAGTTGGGGGAAATGTTTTGGGAAATGTTGGGGAAATGTTTTTGGCGCAGCCGAATTCCCGAGCGGCCTATACGGCACAGAAAGACTGACACGCAGACTCGGTCGCGTTTTCTTTATGTCCGCAAAACAGAAGAGAAGTAAAATTCGATCACACAATGGCAACATGTTGACTCAGCGCTAGTGGAGAAACAAATTGGCGCAGCCGAATGTTTTTGGGAAATGTCGGGGAAATGTTGGGGAATGTTGGGGAAGTTGGGGGAAATGTTTTGAGAAATGTTGGGGAAATGTTTTTGGCGCAGCCGAATGCCCGAGCGGTCTATACGGCACAGAAAGACTGACACGCAGACTCGGTCGCGTTTTATGTCCGCAAAACAGAAGAGAAGTAAAATTCGATTACACAACGGCAACATGTTGACTCAGCGCTAGCGGGGAAACAAATTGGCGCAGCCGAATGTTTTTGGGAAATGTTGGGGAAATGTTGGGGAATGTTGGGGAAGTTGGGGGATGTGTTTTAGGAAATGTTGGGGAAATGTTTTTGGCGCAGCCGAATGCCCGAGCGGTCTATACGGCACAGAAAGACTGACACGCAGACTCGGTCGCGTTTTCTTTATGTCCGCAAAACAGAAGAGAAGTAAAATTCGATTACACAACGGCAACATGTTGACTCAGCGCTAGCGGGGAAACAAATTGGCTCAGCCGAATGATTTTGGGAAATGTTGGGGAAATGTTGGGGAATGTTAGGGAATGTTGGGGAAGTTGGGGGAAATGTTTTGGGAAATGTTGGGGAAATGTTTTTGGAGCAGCCGAATGCACGAGCGGCCTATACGGCAGAGAAAGACTGACACGCCGACTCGGTCGCGTTTTCTTTATGTCCGCAAAACAGAAGAGAAGTAAAATTCGATCACACAATGGCAACATGTTGACTCAGCGCTAGTGGGGAAACAAATTGAAGCAAGCAAGCAGGCAAAAAAAAAAAAACGAACGGCCACACACAAGCGCTATGGAACGCTTCGTGCTAGGGAAGGCCTCGCGTTTTCGCATAAAATTCGGGAGATCAGCTTTTTTTGCGTATCCAGATTTGTTCACGGGCGTTAAAAATCCGCGGCATTCTCGCCATAAACACTTTCGCTGTAAAAGAGCTCACCGTCTTCATTAGTGTCTATCGCCAAAAATGGTGGCAGCCGCACAAGAGAAAAGGCCAGCTACACGCACGTAGCCTGTATTTCAGGGTAGACGAAGGGTTACTGCCTTTTCAGGCTGTCTTCAGGAGGGATAATATATATATACAGGGTGTCCCAGCTATCATGCACCAAGATTTAAAAAAAGAGTAAAGGCGTAACTCGAAGAAAACCTAGTGCATAATGTTTGCAGTACTGTGAAGAAGCGGAGAGTAATTTTTTCGTTAATGAGACTTAATTAACTGATTGTAATTAATTATCTAACTTGAGAAATACTCTCCTAATCACTAAAGTGTCAATGAGGCACTTGTAGGTAACCACGAGGGGCATCTAACCGCGCTATTTTCAGCGAAGAACTAATTGCGTACACATTTATTCTGACTGATAAAGGAAACCCGCGAAATATGAAAAATACCACGTGACGGCGCCTCCGCGCGCACCGTAAAGCAACGCCCTCAAACAGGCTGCCTCTGAGTTAGCCAGAATGAAATAGACAAAAGAAAGAAAGAAGAAATCGCGACCGAGTTTGTTCCTTATCTGCACACGCCTCCCGCGAATCTTGCTGCTGCTGCTCCTTCCATGCATGCTATTATCAAGGTGATGCGCTGTCTCTTCGGGCGGGTAACACGCGAAGCAGTTGCTTTCAATAAGCTTTGTTTGGGGACGCTGCTTTACAATGGGCGCGTAAGCGTCGTCACGTGATATTTTTCATATTTCGCGGGTTTCCTTTATCAGTCAGAATAAATGAGTACGCAATTAGTTCGTCGCTGAAAATAGCGCAGTTAGATGCCCCTCGTGGTTACCTACAAGTGCCTCATTGACACTTTAGTGATTAGGACAGTATTTCTCGAGTTAGATAATTAATTACAATTACTTAATTAAGTCTCATTAACGAAAAAATTACTCTCCGATTCTTCACAGTACTGCAAACATTATGCACTAGGTTTTCTTCGAGTTAAGCGATTTCTCTTTTTTTAAATCCTGGTGCATGATAGCTGGGACACCCTGTATATATATATATATATATATATATATATATATATATATATATATATATATATAAGACGGAAATAAGAGTTGGCAGTCAAGAAAACCTCGGAAAGCAAAGGGGAAGATGTGGTAGGTCATTGGAACAGATAAAGAATTTGGGAAGAAAGTGGAGAAAAAATGCCCGCCGGGTGGGATCCGAACCCACGACCTCCAGAATACTGGTATGGTCCCCTTCACCCCGACTAGACCGAGTGGCGCTGGCTACCACCCCCAAGCACAGGAAACAAAAATACCTTAACATAAATACCTCAGAAAGTGGAGGGGAAAATCGCCCGCCGGTAGCGTAGTGGTTATTGCACCAGACCGGCATTCTGGAGGAGGTCATGGGTTCGGATCCCACCTGGCGGGCATTTTTTCTCCACTTTCTTTCCACATTCTTTATTTGTTTCAATGACCTACCACATCCTCCCCTTTGCTTTCCGAGATTTTCTTGAGTGCCAACTGTTATTTCTGTCTTATTCTCAACGAGCCCCTCGCTTCCCTCACACACACACACACACACACACACACACACACACACACACACACACACACACACACACACACACACACATATATATATATATATATATATATATATATATATATATATATATATATATATATATATATATATATATATATATATATATATATATATATATATATATATACTGAGTGTGTATGTGTGTGCGTGTGTTATCATAAGCCTTGTTGTGTGCACTGCAATACGAAAGCCTTTCCCAAAGACCTCCAGCCACGCCTATCGAGCGCCTGAAAGCCGGTAGTGTGATTTAATTATTAGGCGTTTTTCAGCAAATGTACTCAACCAGGGTTGCCAAATCCTTGTCTGGTGAGGAAATGCTGTTTGTGTCCCAGGGATCCCCACCTCGAATGGTTGAACCTATCTAGTACAGCTTCTCGTGGTATTCGGCGACATTGTGACCGGATTAGGCAGCATTTTGGATCTGGCAATGTGATGGAGGGCGGCTGCTGAGCATCGGTGTGGCACACTCCAGTGATGGACATAAACTGTGACATCTACAAAGCCCGTTTGTCCCTATACATGTGCGTGAAAGTGCAATACGTATTTTCCAGTGTGACATACAGCAACAATATACAGCAAACACACACACACACACACACACACACACACACACACACACACACACACACACACACACACACATGCACACACACACACACACACACATATATATATATATATATGCTGCATATTGTTGCCATATCACTGCTGTATGAAAACATGGACTATACATAGCAAGTAGTTTACTAATCACGCAGGTGATCCTTTCAGCCATTTCAATGCACTAACCTCGTGGTTGGTGCAGACGACACACTATACCTACTAATTACGCCAAATTTTGGAGTAGCCACCGCATCTTTAAGTTGGAAAATACGTAATTTCTCTAGAAGTTTCTTTTTGTAAATTCGCTGCTTTGAACCAGGGTGTCGAACCGGAATTTTTTCGGGTTCGGTTCGGGCTCGGGTTCAAGCCTTTCGGGTTCGGTTCGGGTTCAGTTCCAGAGCACCATTCCATTCCGGTTCGAACCGGTTCGAACCGGTTCAAATGGGTTCGAAGGAAAAAAGCAGGCGCGTTTTTTCTGTTAATTTTTTGTGCTCGTTTTTCGTTTCTTTATCAAGCCACCATAAAAACAAAGTCATAATGAACGTTTCTTTGTCCAAATATGCTGTCTTCGCCAAACTAATGCGACCCTGCAACATTTTTTTCAACTTTTTTCTATATCTTGAGTGCTTGCAGAAAGTAGTCAACCAACACATTAGATTATGGGGTCGCAATGGGCCTCAGCCAAAAATTACTGCTCTCTCCTCGTCAGATAACATAGAAACTTTCTCAAAATATTTTTCTCTCCTTCCCGGTCTTCGCGTTCATCGACCGCTGAACGACGTCATTACAGCGGTGTAGCGGCTGTTTTCCGGCTTTCCTTAAGTTGCAGAATAGAACGCATTTGATAGCCACTTAAAAAAGAGCCACAAAAGCGAAGCAGAAACGGAAGGTGTATCCGCAGCGACGAGCAAATCCCGCACTGTTGCTCTGTGCTGGCAATAGCTATAGTTTCCGGAGTTCTTCCAGATGCGAAGAAGAGTGAAAGCGTTTATCGAAAGTTTTGATTTATTTATTTATTTATTTATTTATTTATTTATTTATTTATTTATTTATTTATTTATTTATTTATTTATTTATTTATTTATTTATTTATTTATTTATTTATTTATTTATTGTTGGGTTTTACGCGCCCGCGCAACGCCGACGACGAGGCGCGCCATAGTGGAGGGCTCCGGAATAATTTTGACCACCTGGGGATCTTTACGTGCGCCGAAATTTTGGACACACGAACGTTTTCGCTTTTCGCTTCCATCAGAAAAGTGGCCGCCGCGGCCGGGAATCTAAATCGCGTCTGTGTGCTCAGCAGCGCAACGCCTTAGCCACTGAGCCACCGCGGCGAGTTTATCTAAAGTGTTGAAGAGCTCCTTTAACTGTACCTGCAAAATGTTTTCTATAGTAGTGTGACGAGTATGTGGCGCCGACTGCCAAGCGTGGCAGGTGGCATTTAGATAAATTTCCTTCTGCTCATCTTTTATCTGCTAACAGAGCCGCCAGAAAGAAAGAAGGGATACAAAGACTTACTGGACGGCGCGTATAGGACGGCATTGGATAGGGAACCACCGGAGATAGGAACTTGCTAATGGCCCTTCAGCGACTGGTAACAGCAATTGGGCTCTAAGAAAGATGATAGCCAAGTGAAGTCACAAGTAGCAGTAATGATCACTTGTAGAGAGAGAGAGAGAGAGAGAGAGAGAGAGAGAGAGAGAGAGAGAGAGAGAGAGAGAGAGAGAGAGAGAGAGAGAGAGAGAGAGAGAGAAAATGAAGTTTAATTCAATCGAGGCAAAGTTTCAGAGAGGCGACCTCATTCGAGGGGGCTGAATGGACAGCCGTTTCCATCAAAAGCAACTGATCTTCCAGGCCGGAGCTGGCTATGGCTGTCTCCCAATTCTCTATGGAAACGTGGAGCTTGGATGGATCTACGGCACACTTGTCGCAGCCGCCTACTATGTGTATTATGTTCCCAGGCTCCCCACAGAAGCAACGAAATGGAGATCTGTGTCCCGTCAAAGAGGTGAAGTCTGGTGTTGTGTGGGAAGGTGTATGCCCACAGGGTGCGGAGTAATCTTTCCTGTTTAATCGGTAGCGATTTGTGCGGGGAGAAATACGTTCTATGGAAGAGGCCATAGTGCTGAGTACTTTCCTGGTCTGTGACTGCAGGATGCATGCACTCGGGCCGGGCTTCATCAGCGCTGGCTAAGCGAGTCAAATCTCGACCCACGAGGTTGGGGATCGTGTTTGCCGGGGATGCCAGTATGATCTGGTGCCCATACAATCGTGACTGGCCTCGTTGGTGGTCTCTGATTGATAATCAGAAGTGTTGTAACATGCAATCGACCGTTGGTAAAGTTGGGTCACGCCTGCTAAGAGTCTGTTATGGGAGTTTTGGCGCCGCTTTGGCTAAGCGCACGTGCTATCGCCGCTTCCTCAGCTTAGAGGGGGCTGTGTTCGGGAGTTGAGATGCTACACGTGTGGGAGGCTGCGGAACGGTAACACAAAGAGATGGCATTGGAGAATGCTATCGGGCGTCTTTGCATCAAACCAGTTGATCGTCCCTCCCTTTGTTTCTTGCAGTTAAGTTTCTTTCCAACTGTCTCCCCTCATATATACAAACGTTTTGAAAACCCTTTGATGAATATAAAATATGCATTAGGCAATTAGTTATTAACTTTAGTGCGAGATGTCAATGTTAATATAGCAACAACATAATAGCGCAATACGGGCATAAAGAAAGACCTTTTATAGCATTCAGGCGGTCGTCACATAACTTTGGGGCTCCTTTGTGCGTGACAAAATTTCCTGATTGGTCGAGAAGTGGTACGCTGCAAAATTTCCAAATGCCAAGGACCCCAAAGATATCATGTTTGGTCGGACCGTCGAATCCGCCTTAACTGACCCGCTAATTCCTTTAATCCAAATTAATCAACACACCAGTCCCACTAATTAACATTAGCTCATTCACTCACCTAACTAATTCACCCCAGTCTACCCGCTAACCCGCACTAATCGACTTCAATCCATCCGCCTCTTAAGTTTAAGGTTGAGCAGATTCAATATAACATGAAAATGCTATCAAATATACTTTAAAAGTGGAAATTAGGATTCCCCATTTTTTTTTATATCTCATGTACTCTTAGAGCAGTAACCATAGGACACAACGGCACTGTATACAAGAAAAAGTGACGTTAATTTTGAGAACTGCGAGTGTTGGTGTCTCAGTGCTGTTTGTATATAACTGCCCATTCAAAGTAGAATAAGTGGAAGATATGGATTTATTGTTGATGGTGTCCTTGAAGGTCTTCACAAGCGGACAGGTATGCATGCGAATTAACAACACATTGAAAACTTTACATGATTTTAAACACCATGTAGATAGAAACCATGAAGAATATTCCATGATATGTTGCCTCGTAATATGCGTTATAACTTAAGTTATGCTAAATATAAAAGATAATTGGGAGAGATGGGCAGTACCTAACGCAAACTGATACTATATACAGACAACCTTACATTAAATTGAGGGAATTAATTAGAAGAGAACATAATGGGCCTTAGGAACTGCAGACTACGCAAAATATTTCATGGTTTTGTCTGGCGAGTGCAAAAATATCTTCAGACGCAAGGTAGGGTACCGAAATGGAAAACTAGAAATCACAGTTTTGAGGCCCCGGAACCGGTTCGGAACGGTTCCTTCGATTCGTTCCGGTTCGGGTTCAGTTCCAAAATGGCGGAAAAAATACGGTTCCGGTTCAGTTCCGGTTCCAGGCAAAAATTCGGGTTCGGTTCCGGTTTTCGGTTCGGTTCCGGTTCCGGTTCGACACCCTGCTTTGAACTAATTTTTTTTTACGTTGTTCTGGTTAGCTCTGAAATGACTTCCTTTAAATTACAGCACCTAAAATCTATTTTTCCTACACGTTTTCATTTACAATGAGATCAGTCGAGAAGCAGAAACTTGGGAATAATCACCCGTGACGCGAATTCCTGAAAGTCGAAAACGGCGTCCATGGAGGGAGATTTTTCTCAATCCGTCACCTAGATTTTAACACGAAGGTGTTTTATACGCCCGCGTACACCAAGATCTCACCGGCGTCATGTTCGTCACTTAAATGACGTCACCAGGAAGAGTTCCATTGACGCGGCTGCGCTCGGATTCGAGCCACGAACTCTCTCGCCGCAGTGGGAGGTACGCAGCACTTTTCCCACTACCCTAGAAATTCAAGCGCGAATGGGTGCACGAACGCGCTTTATATTTTTCCAATTGCCACCATTACCTTCTGTATTCAGATGGTGCTGCCGTCTAGGAGAGGCGAAGCGAAGTAGTTCATCATGACGCTAATGAGCGCCGACAGTTGGCGCCTCGATGCCAGCGTCTTCGTGTACGCGGGACGCGGGTGAATTGAGGCTCCGCCACTTACTGCTTTCGGTTTCGGTTTCAGTTCAGTTTCGTTCGCACGGTTTTCAAGGGGCTGTGGTTTCAATCGGATTTACGCAATGTTCCGGCGCGTGCAATCCAGTGTCTAACGTCGATGCGTCTTACGGTTGCCATACCGATGTAATATAAATAGCGATGTGCCAGTTCATATGGATGCACAAAAAACATTAAAAGATCCTGTGAAGGCACATTTCACTTTCGGGGTTTACCGATTCCTGTGAAAGAGGTATCAACCACATTTTTTTCTTGAATTCTCCATCTCTGACCATAAGAGTGTTTTTATGGACTGAAGAATTTGTGAACGTCACAAATTCGTCAGTCCATAAAAACACTGTTGTCGGGTGGCATTTTTAATACTGCTCTATCGATCACAGGATAAACGATGAAAAGTGCGTTTGTTTGAGCCAGTCTATGCAATGAAAAAACAAAAAACAAATAAAACACAAGTTTCACAACTTCAACTGGGTGACCCTTGAAGGTTTACACGAGATTGGAACCCGGATCTCCAGCGCAGGATACAAGTGCGTCACCAGCGCAGGAAGGGGAGCAAAGGGCGGCGTGTCACGCAACGGGAGATTGTGACAGCACGTGAGCACAACGGGTGTGCGCGGAGGCGAGCCGGGAACGAAAGAGGGGCGAACACGATGGAGCGGCAAGTTATTGCGACAATCGCCAGGCCTTCAATACACGCAGGGAGGCTTGATGGCGAGAGAATATTTATTTATTTATTTATTTATTTATTTATTTATTTATTTATTTATTTATTTATTTATTTATTTATTTATTTATTTATTTATTTATTTATTTATTTATTTATTTATTTATTTATTTATTTATTTATTTATTTATTTATTTATTTATTTATTTATTTATTTATTTATTTATTTATTTATTTATTTATTTATTTATTTATTTATTTATTTATTAGCAAAAAGGAAAGGAGCACGACTGCAGGTAAACAACCGTAAACAACCGATGTCGCCACCGAATTAGGGAGATGCCGTAAACGAGCAGAGGCACGCCAACACAGAATGCAGAAATGCATGCAGAAATATATCACGTACAGTCTCAAAGAAGGTAACGGGTCCCCATAACGTTTCACAAGGAAAGGGCGTCGGAGAGGAGTCGCGGTCGAGGGAGACGACGTCTGTTCCACGCAGAAACACGGCTTCGTTCGAGCAGTTCCCTCCTCACTTCTGTACTCGCCCTTGATAACTGCACACACAATGCGCCCGAAAGAGAACATCTCCTTCGCCGATCGGGCACAGCTGTAAATAGGCTGAATAATGATAAAGAAACGGACGGAAGAGCTGCAGATGACACGATAAACAGGGAATAGATGGGAAGAGCAGGATCAACTCGCTCCAGTGAGCAGTGAGCGGGTGAACAGTGATCTTGCGTTTTCACGTTCTCTCCCGCCTCGCTCTCATGCGCCTGCAGTCGGGTCGTACTGAATAACGTCTTTCTATACACCCCCTACCCCCCTCATGCGACAGCACGGCGGGTCTAATGAGTCCACAAGCTCTGCTCGCGCAAGCTAATCCAGACCGAATGCAAAGAACGAGAGACATTTTTGTCGATCCGTCGCTCTACGTCTTTGCACGAAGACACGTTCCCACGCGGCCTCTTCCCGAGCCTCGACTCCCAGAGCAGCCTCCTCTTTTCTTGTTCATATTCCCGCTCAGTTTGGAGCAGCGCACGGGCGGCAAATTCCGGGGATCATTAGCAGCGCGCAACGGATCCTACCTGAGCCTTCTGAGAGCTAACGAGGAGCGCTTTCTGTTGCTCTTGGCGCTTACAGGTAAGCGCGGTGGGAATTAGCGGCCCCTTCCCTGCACCCACGGTGACGTTCCAGCTATCTCGGCGTTCGTTTTCCCAGAAACAAGAAAAGAGAGGAATAAGTACAAAAATTATCATCTTAAAAAAGTTAAGAGAAGCGCGAAAGCGTCCAATCGATCGTGAAACCTTCAAGACCCAAATCGCAAGCGAAGAGCGAATCCATGCGACCATTTCTCGCGCACTAAGTAAACGCATCCACGAACCACGTAAATGTATTTTTTTTTTATTTGAAAGTTTGCCCTGCGGCATAATAGATGTAGGAGCTTACAGAAACACGAACAAGTTAGTTTCGTGTATAAAGTTCAGGAGATGTCGGTGACGTAAATGTACGTATAGCAATGCGTGGTTTATGAGATAAAGGTATACTACTGTACTTCTAATCTGTCGATGCGTGTAACCATTTTGACGCACGGGCCCCGTGTCCGGAGATCTTACCAGAGCTTTTCGGGTGAAAAACCGGTCTATGGGGAAACGCATTCTGTTTTTGGCAGGACGTCATCGGTCTTAGTAAGAAAGCTTTCGCTTGAAAATTGAGGAGGGTGTAGTGCAAAACTATCAGAGGGGTAAACTATAATTTTTTGTCGATGGCTTTTGACGTCAGCATCTCTTTAAAGGAAAGTAATCGAAGCACTAACAAGTGCGAGATTATGAGCTAGACGATGATGGATATTTCCTAGAAAATTACGCGCAACGCTAAATAACCGCACGGCAGGCGGTATGTGTTACGTGTACTGTCTGCCCTCAGTGAGCAGCGCTTGTCTCGGCCTGCTTCGTTTTTAATTGCTCCTCATTTGAAATGAAATGCGCCCACTTTCTTAACACGCGTTCCTCGAACTTCACCCCATCCTTTGGCCTCGCCTCGCCCGGCACATTGCCCACGTGCGGGGCCCTGACACCTGCGGAATTCCCACCTGAACGTCTTCCAGGCCCACCAGAACCACATTTTCGGCAGACCGGACATGGGCCGCTTTAAATAAAGTTTGATCTCTCTCTCTCTCTCGAACTAGAAAATTCTGGGCCGCCCGCCCGTATGTTCGCCCCTCGATCCAAAAGGGTGAAAAGAGAGCACGACGTCCGTATATACACAGGACCGTTACAAACTGCTAAATGTGCTGCCATGCCTCGTCAGCATCATTCAGCGCAAATGAAATCACTGACGTAGGTGCATAAAACTGGCAAAATAAAAGTGCATAACTGTGAGTTCCAGTGTTCTCTTAATTAGAAATACACGTTGAGTTGGTTTTCACGAAGGTAAATGCGAAAACAACGCAATAAAGCGGTAGATAATGTAAAAGCAACGCGACAACAAGACCTGCACCAAAGAAGGCTTTGCCTGCACCCGGCACAATGGGAACCAAAGTTGGCACAAGGTGGCGCCGCGCGAGCAGCGCGAATGCGGGAAACTTGAACTGCATTCGTAATTAGAAAAGCAATGCAGGCCAAGGCCGTGGGGGTTGCAAAGGGGAGAGATGGTAGGAATGGCAGGTGCTGCAGAAGGCTATCATATTTGGACGACATGTGCAGCGAAGATGGCAGTTTTTGTCCCTCGCCTTTTTGTGCGGGCCATGAAGACGAAATTCATTGAAAACAGGACTCTGCCCCCATTTTAAGCAAATAGTCGAGACAGGCACGAAGCTGCTTTCTCCCCGACGCCGGAGAACTGTGCGATTAACGGCCGCTGACCCTCATAAGCGAACGCCGAGAAACGTGGCCGCAGTCGGGCCTCTCCGGGTTCGGCCACTTGAACGCTGCAGACGTGTCCGGAAGCCACTGCTGGCCCACATTACGTCACCTTGGCGCAATACCGGAAAGCTCTCCTGCAACTTTTGTCGCCGTTTCGGTCGAGGCTGGAACAGCGCCGGGTGAGTGGCCAGAGGCTAAGTCTCCCAAAGTGAACAAAGTCGTGTTTCGTCTTCACGGCCCCTTCCTCTCACGAGGCCTTCACGTCTGCACGCATATAGCGCCAAGTTTCGGGAACAAAGGGACTCAATAGCGCTTAGGCATCGTGAAGAATTAAGCGAGAAATAAGTAAAGGATGAGCATAAATGCAGGAAGCGGGAACTTGGCCATGCTAGGCGAATTGCCGGTACCCGCAGTGGACGGACGAACTGGCGGGATACTTGAACATATTATCCTGAAACACATAACTTTTCTTGCCCATGAGCACGTTTTATCACCATATCAGCACGGTTTTCGTCAAGGTATGTCAACCGTCACCCAACTTCTTGAATTGATTCATGACCTCTCCTTAAGCGTAGACCACCAGAAACAAACGGACCTTATAATGCTTGATTTGTCGAAAGCATTCGACCGGGTACCTCACACAAAACTATTAAAGAAAATAGAAGCAACCATAGGAAAATGCGCAATCAGTGAATGGATTAAATACTAATTGTCTAACCGATCACAATACGTTCAAATTCATCAAGAAAGGTCATCCATAGTCAGTCACATTGGGTGTACCCCAAGGTAGTGTTTTGGCACCTATCTTATTTTTAATATTCATCAATGACTTACCTAAATATATTAGAGTTAACATAAGACTATTTGCGGATGATTGTATTATTTACCAAGAAATCAATTCCCCCCCAAGACCATCTATTGCTTAACAGTGCTTTACAAACAGTGTCCGATTGGTGCTCCGACTGGCAGATGACCCTGAACACAACAAAATCAGCTCTTTTAAGAATAACCAGAAAACATCAGATATCAATGTTTTGCTACACCGCTAATAACACTCCCTTGACAGTCGTGAATCAACAGAAATATTTGGGCGTAACTTTAACACATGACCTTGGATGGGACTCGCATGTCGCCAATTTTACATCAGCTGCCTTACGGTGACTCTTTTTTCTGAGAAGACGACTAAAGCAGGCACCACCAGAAACAAAACTACTCGCTTATAATACATTTGTAAAACCAACTTTGGAATACGCAAACGTCACCTGGTTTCCTTACACTAACACACTTATACAAAAACTTGAAATGGTGCAGAGGAAGGCTATTAGGTTTATTTATAACAAATACAGGACAACTGATTCGCCCACAGAACTTCTAAAAAAAGCAGGAATATTAACTCTTAAACAGCGAGCAAAACTTTCTCGGCAGAAGATGTTATACCAATTAGTAAACAAGCAGTTAAACATAGATAGCTAAATGTATATATCAAAAGCAAAAACCAGATCAGCACGACACACGCATCCACTAACACTTCGAGAATACCAATGCCGCATCGACTGTTTTAAGTTCTCCTTCTTTCCACTCGCCATACATGAATGAAACAACTTGCCTTCCTCCGTAACAAGCAGTCCTACTTATGAAACTTTTTCGTCTTTGCTGGAAAATCACCTCCGCACATCGATGTAATTCAGTCATAGTAGCTTCGACTTATACCGCATCATGTTGTGGTTCTTTTTTTTCTTTTTTATTATTATTTTTTTAATTTTGTTTTGTTTTTGGTATCTCAGACGCTGTTTGCATGATTTTGCATGATTTTGCATGATTGTTGTGATGTACTAATACTGAACTGTTACACACATAGGTGCACGAAGCGATACTGCATTCTTTAAATTTTGTATAATGTTGTACTCGTAAATGCTGTATGTTTGTACTACGTTAAAGGTTGTATTATTTTGCCCTTCTTGCAATAACCCCTCATGGAATTGGCAGAATAAATAAATAAATAAATAAATAAATAAATAAATAAATAAATAAATAAATAAATAAATAAATAAAATGGGGACTCCGGAGAGCGCGGGGCCAAACGCGAGAGCTGCACAACTTTCCAAAATGCGCGCCCTCACGGAAGTCTGTGCACGCCTTGCAGAGGCTGTTTTAAGCGCGCTTTCTAAAATTTGCGTAAGTTGGGAGCAAAATTGGCACGCCATGAACACGGCTTGCCCACCGCCGGAATCCCCGGGCAGCTGCACCGGTGCCCTGACGCGGGCTCTGTTCCCTCGTCAGTCGCAGGGCGGAAAGAAATCCGCTGACGGTGCTCTCTGATCGCACTTTACTCCACTATGCGATTAGAGAACAACGCTCCACTGAAAGCTCGCACGCAAGGAGGACAGGCCCGCTTTCTGGGGCTCAGGAAAGTGGGCGGTGTTGCCCGTACGGAAAAAGGGACACGCAACCTCCCAGGCGATTGGCCATGCTGCTGAGTGCAGGCCGAATTTCACGTTTGTAAAAAATAATGGGGGAATGTTCTAACTGCACCACAAAAAGTGAAAGTTACGCCTGGTACAGCATGGCGTACACCACCATCTTTAAAGTGCAGAGCACTTTAGGCGCTCGCCTTGTCATCGTAGATCACTCGCTGGACCCAAGTAGAGCAACAGGGCGTTCCGTTGTAGCGCTGTCGTCACGGCGTACCCCAGAGGCTTCGAAAGCCAAGCGGTTTATATAGTCATAAGCGTTCGAAACTCGTGAACCGCTGGTGCATGTCGTTCATCTCCCCGTTGTTTAGCGAAAAAAAAAAAAAACTTTTAGTACATTTGAGGTAAATATACGTAATTAATCGGCAGCGCCCGCGTTCACTTAGTTAGGACCGCCCGTTGGGTTGGTTTTCACGATAGTTACGAAAAAAGAAGCGGCAGCGCAAGAAAAAAAAATGGCGCGTTCGAAATGCCGCAGAAAGGCTCCACCACGTAAGAAAAAAATGGCGCGTTCGAAATGACGCATAAAGGCTGCAGCCGATGAAGAAAAAAATTAGGCACTCGAAATGACGCAAAACAGCTCCAGCATACGAAATCAAAGCAAGCACAAAAAGAACAGAACTCCCGCTGGCGCAGTTTCAGGCAGGGGGCGCGCGAGCACTGTGAAGATGGGAAATTCGAATTGCATAGGGTGGTAGCAGTGAGCGGATAACGGCGGTACAACCCATTATGGCGAATCACTGCTCTTCACTTCCGACGGTTTTCACATTGAGTGGAACGGCTTTAATTTTATTTTTGCGTGTTCGTTACGGGGCTCGTATGTTATTTTGTGTGCTTTTTCGCTAATTTAAGCGTAAGTGGACGTCACATAAAGTCCCGCTATTTTGTGACGTCACGCTATTAAGTGAGTTAGAAAAAGCAACTGAACGCGAAGCTGAACGCAAATGTTTGGTACTCAATGTACCAAAAAGTGCTTCTAGACAAGTCAATTTTTTTTTTACACTCGTGCGTCGGCACTTGGGCTCGCGTTATAGCTCACTACGCTACGCAGATCGAGTGCGCATGCGCAGTGCTTGAAACGCTCCCACTCGACCGGTCACCCCTCTGAGATGTCACTACTTTTAGCGCGCGCACGCGTTTGTATAGCGCCTTGGTCGGCAGCGAGCAAGGCCAGAGGCGACGGGGTGCGAGGTGCGCATTTACGCTGCATGTGATGAATGGTTCCCGCCGCCTGCCACAGCCCTAAGATAGCTCTTCAAAAACATTGGTAAGAAATTCTACTCACGCACAACCGTCTTGCAATGACCCTCTTAAGATATGACGCGTACCTAAGCGTGCGTAACTTCTGCTGGATGGTGCTCGCGTACACACATGGCAATACGAAGCTGAATTATAGAGCGTGGATCGGTCTCGCCGGCTACGTGCCATTTGTGGAGCTCGAACAGCGGCCATTTCTTGGGCCCTTTTTTTACTTCGTAACTAGTGCACCGCACTTGACTTCCGTTTAAAATCCCTCTCCGCCAGTTTAATGGCAACGAGTTGTTTTACACTTCATAATTTTGTATTCATTGTTAGAAACCTGAACTCACGGGGAAAAAAATATTCAGGGACGCTTGCACTCACGCGCAAGACTTGAATGGCGACGCTGTTGTAGGTGGGCATTGCAGGACACATAGTTTATTTGTTTATCGTAGTTTTTAGTTTATCATTATTTGCATAGTTGCCGTGCTAGTAATCGTCGTCATATGCGCCAGAAGAGTAGGTCATTTTCTTCGCGGCGAGTGGTGGACGCAAAGTCATACTCAGCATCGACTAGAGGCAGCGGTGGCGGGATCTGCAAGTCGTCTCGGGAAGGAGTGGCACACGCAGCCGCGGGGACCTCTCACAAGCAGGGTTTCTTTTCATCTTTAGAATTAGCGCTGGGGTTTCGTTTCCTTTTTTTTTTTTGCATGCGCGGTAGCATTTGATGACAGCGCTGCAGTGGGTTTTTTTTTTTTGCTAACGCCACTGCGCGTGCCGCGGGGCGCGCGCGCTCACGAGCGCTCGGCATTTCCTCCCTATTTTCTCCTGTAACAGCGAATTTCCGGCTCCCCTGTTAAAAGACGGGGACAAAGGAAGCAGACTGGACGTCGCAAGTGCTGCGCGTCGTATAATCCCACATTTGCGGTTTATTCCCTCACATCGGCAGAGTCGCGCCACGTGACACTTAATACCTGAAAAATAGCACACTTTGGGAAAGCAATCGGAAGAGATCGTTGTAAAGGCAGCGCCCCGGGGGTTACACACCGCGTCTCACCAAATGTGCGCAGAGCTGGAAAAGTTGCAGCAGGCGTCAGGCAATCTAGATAGCGCAGTGGGGAACTGCTAGAACGAACGGCCCCGCAGCAACTGCCTCTCCTCTTCACAGCGAAAGCTTTCTTGCTGGGACCGATGACGTCCTGTCGAAAAACTATCGCACTTCCTCATAAACAGGTTGGTCCACCGAAAAGCTCTGGACATATATACGGCTCCAGGGATTTATACCCCCCTACCGCACAGCAACCCCCCAGGAGAATTTCGACCCCCCTCCCCCCCAAATCGAAATACCGGATAAACACATGAAAGGCGCGTGCGTGGAATCGGGCTTCCACTGTGTCCAAACGGTTACTTGAAAGTCGAGAAAAACAGCGCTTCTAGATAAGACAATACCCGCAATGCACTGATTCCAGCATGAAGGAGGAGTGCAACAGTATATCTTTATCTCACGAACCACGTATCACTATACATTTACATCGTTCGTAGAAGCGCGCGAAAAAATTGTAGCATGGGTCCGTTCTTGGTGCGCGTTTCGAGTCTTTAACGGAGCCATGAAGAGAAAATACAACTTCGTTCAATTTGAAAGAACTAGGATTCACTATCTCACTCAGCTCCATTAGAGCCACAAAAGATGTTTTTTTAATGAAAAAAAAAAAGCAAGGAGTATTTAAAAACTTTCACATATTGCGCCACAGTGACGTGTTATGAGCGAGAATGACGTCATACGGGCCAACAATAGAACATAATTTTTAGTGCGTTGACTGCACGTTAGCATTCAAGTGATGCGGTCAAATGGAACTAGAGGCCCCATTGCAGACGTCCAGTCATGTGTCGTCGCGACAGGTAAGTTAGGCGGCCGCCAATCGCACAAACAATGTTCCGTGACGTCATAGAAAAGTTGCGGGAAATTGGCTAGGGGGTCGCGACTGCTTCACACGTTTTCTTCAATATATCTCCGTTCTTTGTTCGAAGGTTGCAATGATATTGGTATCATTGTTATCGGGACTAAGCAGTCTTTCTAATAAACCCAACTTGTATTTAGTCTTCACGGCTCCTTTAAAGGATTGACGATCGATTGGAGGCAGTTACAGCGAAGGTTGGACCCACTTTTAACTTTCGCGCTTCAACTTTCTTTCCCGACATCAGTACCACGCGTCTCTCGCAACTCTCGATAAGGAGGCCGATGACGCGCTATTTGGAATAGTTAGCCCTCGTTAGAAGCAAGTCCTCGTAGCTGCAAACTGACTTCGTTATAAGTGATACTGCGCTAAAAGTGGGAATCCTTCGCATTGGGTGCACTGCAGATGGGAGCATATTTCCGGTAAAGCGATACTGCGGATCAAGCGATTTCGCTATGACGAGGGTTCTTCTGAGCCTTGCTGTCGGTCAGTGCATCTCCGCGCATTGCAGCTAGACAGCGGAAGCAAAGTTTAGGCGCTTTGTTCTTCAGCCTGATTGACTACTTCACTGCACGACGCTGCTGCATTGCTGTGAAGCGAAGTATGGCGCCGAGTGGCGCGGCAGGACGTGCTGTGGATGGACACTCATTTGTATCTTCCAACCTCTACCTTTCAATTTTCAATCAATTCTCTCCGGTAAGAAAGCGCTCTTTCTGTCCGGAAGTAGTTAGGTTCCTAATTTACCGTTGTTTCAGGCGGGCGAATTCGCCCTCCTGACGACAGATTCCGGCCGATCCCTGAGTCAAACAGCGCAGGAACGAGACGATAGGAAGATCACACAAACACGGCGCTGTTTGTGTGATGATGTTTGTGTATGAAGTGTAAAACACGCGATCCCCCACGTGGGCATGTGCCACGACACGAGCAACAACAACAACGCCGCCCGGCCGCGCGTCTCGGAGCGCCCGGCCAGCTTCGGCAGCTCCTTCCAGCGCCAGCAACTGCAGGGCGGTGGCGCCAGCTCTCGAACGCTGCAGGGACTAGCGTTCCTGTGCCCTCTGCTAGCGTGACATCGGCCACGTTAGACGGCGGGTTTGAGCTGTGCGAGCTGCAGTTATTCCAAAAACGCGCCCGGGGGAAGTTTCGCCGTAACTGTGAGAGGTCGGCAGCCTGTCTCTCCTCCTGTTCAATCACCCTTTGGAGCTTGATCGAGACTAGAGTGACTAGAGCTCGGAAGAGGCGCAACAGCAACCAGGAAGGGGACATACGCAGCGCTGCTCTCTCGGCCTTCGCCCTCGTGCGCGTAGCCGTGACCACGTTGAACCAACCAGCCCGAACCTCGCCACCGGGCCCAGGATTCTTGTAAGGCGGCAGAGAACGGGTGGGGGATGAAAATTAGCGTGTCTACGGTACGGTGTGCCTTTGTCTGCAACCATAGGCTATGATCCGTGCCCGCCTCCAATGAGAACATTTTTCGTACGTGCGGCGCGAGGCAGCGTCGTTCACCACTGCGACGCTCATCCTCTGAATCTCGCAGCGCTCCCTACAACTACTCCTCACTTTTTACCTGTGAATAAAATATTATCTATCTCTCTCTCTCCTTAGAGTCACGTTTCGGCGGGTCAGTTCTCGTGAAACTTGATCACTTCTCTCACGGGGATGTTGGGAAGCGATTGAGAGGGTTATGAGGAGATACATGCGCGATTCACACGTCATACTTTTCTATGCTGAAAAAATTCTTCAAGGTGCAGTGCGTTGAAACCCACGGTTAAGCTTACTTCCTTCGCGAACAAGGGTATAGCATTGAAAAAATAAAACGCTGCAACGGTGACGCAGCTCATGCGTGTGGTTTCCGCACACGAACAACTATTACCCAGTTTTTCGAAGGACAGCAGCTCCGAGGTCGAGGATGCGCTCTTTCGAGTGGCGGGGCTTCCGAAACGTAATACACGAAAGCTTTATGAAGCCGTGCCAATTACCTACAGTGTTGCCATCTGCATGTTATCTTACCACACACTGAACGTTTTTACGAAACAGTTTTCTTTCTCAAGATTGCGCTAGTAAAATAAGAATGAGTGCCTTGCAAGCATTGTATGCAAGCAAACCTAACTCATGCTGTGCGCTTCTACGCCGCGCCTAAGCTTTCTACCGACGAACGTTGAACTTTAAGCGTCTGACGGCCAGCGGGTAGTGTCAACCGTCTAACATCAAACTTTACGTCTAAAGACGCGGAGCTCGAGTGCGAATAACAGTGGGCTGTAACCGAATATTCCAGAATACCAAATAAAAAATACTAAGTAAATAAAAAAAGGAACGCGATTCTGTTTCAAAATTGCGACAGTTCAGAACTTTAAGACATAATACAAGTAACATTACTCTATTCAGCCCAGGTCAATAAACTATGGAGATAAAAAAATATGCCACTGGTTCGCCGTTGCGATTTCTCCAGAGAATAAGCTGTTCAAAAAATTGGCTTCGAATGCGTAACAGCCACCAAAAAAGAAAAAATATTGAACGAAATGTGCGTTCTTTAATCCTTTGCAGGCCGGCTCGACAACACGTGCGAGTGAGAGATGTTGACGCTCGTTCTTATTATTGCAGCTGGCTAGCAACAGGCTTCACATCGACTACAGGACTATCTCGTCGATTTCCCTCCAGTAGCGCTACTCAATTTTCCGCATAAATGCGCTGGACAGAACCGCTCGCGGCCGGTTCTTTCTGAAGAGGAAGAAACATGACGTTTGTGCATCTACGCAGTTTAATATGTTTAATATGGTGTTTGGTACGTGGCTTGACACCCGCGTTTTGAGGCGTGGCCTGCCTGACTTACAGTGACTCCATGGACTGTACATAATTTGTAAATACCTGTACATACTACCTACTTTTTTCGAGCTATCCCCAGTATGATACAGAGTTTGACGCGTGGTTCGATAATGGTGTGACACGGGGCTTAATAAACTGCTTGATATGCAGTTTGATAGCGTTTCCCGCTGGCCGGATGTTTAAAAACAGCTGTGGCTTACAGCAGACCGGGCTGATGAGGCAGGGATGCCCATTATTATCCGCAATGACGCTATCAGGGGAAAACATTGAAAAAACTGACACAAGTGGCAGATTTTTTTAAACTTATAGTTAAGATAGCTTAAAATTGTATGTCAAAAGTAAAAAAAAAAAAACCCTTTGGTGTTCGAAAAGCCTGCTATGGCCTCCCATTAGCCCAGGCGGGATGATAATTAGCTCCAAAAATGACTGTTAATTATAGTGAGCTCCATCATAGGAGGTGTAAGACATTTGCTTACCCTTGTCTTTCTTGCGCCCCCTGTTTTTGAATATGTTCATGGTGACTGCGGGGTGGAGACCGGCGCGGGCCTGCAACGGGACATAAAATCAATCAATCAATCAATCAATCAATCAATCAATCAATCAATCAATCAATCAATCAATCAATCAATCAATCAATCAATCAATCAATCAATCAATCAATCAATCAATCAATCAATCAATCAATCAATCAATCAATGCAAACGCTTTTCATAATCACCACTTTTGTGCACAAGCTTATATGGGACGATAAATGAATTAATCAATCCGTTCAGGACAGATGGAGAGCAAAAAACAAAACGAAGTCAGCGTGGGTTCCAATATCCCGCGTTTCCATGTAGCCTGTATAGGCATTAAACCACTCCAGCAAACCGCTTTGCATTGAAATAAATATATACCATTCATTCATCAAGCATGGCCATGTGGCCATGGCCGGACGACGGCCCCTCCTGATATGGGAAGTTTTAGCTGAAAGCTACACCTCCAGGGGGAACGAGCCCACTCGTCACAAGCCCGCTCGTCACCGGAAAACTCGTCGTAGGCCAACTCGTCACACCGGCCTTTTCGTACAGGGCCATCTCGAGATAGCAACTCTCGTGCAAGGCGCCTTCTCGTCACACGGATTTCGTTACACCGCGGCCGTCTGAACAAAAGTCTAGAAGCCCTGACCGGAAATTGGCGTTTAAAGCCGTCTGAGGCTGGTTTCTACAATGGTAAATTCGTTACGGCTGTTTAGGAGGGCGTGCGGAGGTCTGTGTGAGCAGCAGGTGTGCATAAAGAGCTTTTTTTGTTTTGTTTTTTTTCTTTTGCTGGGGAGAGGGGTAGAGGTCAGCGCGATTTGCACTTCGTCAAGTGCTGATCGTCAGCGGTGTTGAGGTGGTGTAAGTCCGTATTTTCGCGCGTGTAACCTGCCCTTCCATGCAACCCGCACCCCCACTTTCAGTCTGCGAATAAAAAAAATAAAAATTGGCGAAGCTTGCACCAACTCGCGCAAGGCTTGAACCATAGCTAAGCTGGAGGATTTCTTTCTATGTGAACGCTGAAGGATACACCACAAGGCATTGCATTAGGTTTGAAATTGTTTATTTCTTGATTCGATTGATTGTGGGGTTTTAGCGCGCCGACGATACATAAGTGACGATGGGCGTCGTAGTGGAGGGCTCTGAAATCATTTTGACCAACTGGGGATGTTTAATATGCGTGCGTCGAAATCTCGAACACACGGACGTTTTCGCTTCTCGCCTTCATCAGAAAAGCGTCCGCCGCGGCCGGGAACCGAACGCGGCTTCCTTGGGCTCAACAGCACAGCGTCATAACCAGCTGCGCCACCGCGGCGGGCAATTGTTCTGTAAATAATAATTATCTTTATTTCACTGCACTGAATACATATTCGGGCCAGCCCAAGCCAAAAAAATCTTGTGGGGCCTTTTGTTAACCTATTCCGTTGTCACTTTTCACGGTGGTGGTAGTAGTCATCGTCGGACGGCACCCCCCCCCCCCCCCCCCCCCTCCGGCTCGCTCGCAAATACCAAAATGTCAACGATCGCATCGCAAGAATCCTGGCTGATCACAACGGCTGAGCCACAGTCAATACAGTTCGGAATATTGCCCGCGACATCCGCTTCCGGTACTGATGAAGTGAACAACGTCGCCACCCAGCGTTGAAGACGCCTACACAACGAGACAACAGTGCAATAGTACAAATAGTACAACAGTACAAAGAGATTGCAATAAACATTTCTTTTTATTTCATGTACAACCTGTTCACTGCGTCATTCATAACAATTTGTTTACTTTTTTTGTGTGCCATGTAATACAAATTTGCAGGCTATTATCATTTTAATATACCTCGGTATGGCGGCATATTTACCTAACTTCCTGCGCTAAAAACTTTGAAAGAACACTCGCTCGCCTACATCATTTTGAAATGAGCGACGTATATATAGCAGGCGGAAACATCGCTTTAGAAAACAAGCTCGTAATGCGAGTTTTCCGCGTGACGAATATTCCGGTGATACGAGAATTCCTCGTACGAAATGCCCGGTGACGAGTTGGCATTCCTGACCAGTTTACCTGTGACGAGTTGGCCTATGACGAGTGGACTTGTGACGAGTGGGCCTAGACCCACCTCCAGGGTAGCCAACCCCTTCTCTCGTGAAGGAGTACTTTAAATGCAAATGCATTAGACGAGAATTGGACAAGAAAGGAGGCGTCAGGTGGTGTTCGGCCTCTGTGTCACTCCTCCGAGCCAATGACAGGGCACTGTTTACTTTGGGCTTTTGACGAACCACCTCGTCTACTACGGGTAATTTCGCCAACGGAATGGACGCCTTCTAGCTTGAGCTGCGCGCTATCATACACCGGGATTGATTTGCTCACTTTTAGTCGGAACGTAGCTGATTAAAACTAAGAGAGAGGCCGAGAGTAAGCATCTCTAGGAAAAGCAATGCGGAGGAGTCCCAAGAAGCGTCGTACTTCCTACTGGACTGGAGTATGGTCGCCAGAGTGCATATTTCTGTAACCTTGGTTGCGGCTGAAACGGAGGCTGCCACACGACCTTCGCCAGTCAGGCGTGGCGCCGTAACTGCCAGCGGTCACGTTTCGAAGCATTTCTGGCTATTATTGCAACTTAGAGCGTGATGTCCTAAGTACCAGTCGCAGTGACTACAACGAGTTAGCAGCCCAGTTTTCCAACTCGTCAAGCAGAACTTCATGGTCCCAGCGAGGTGTGACCGTAGCGAAACGTCGTCACGTACCTACGTGGTAGAGCTCACGTGCCTAAAGGGTCGAGGGCGATGACATACATGGCATAAACGTGACGCACAAATGATGGGGCCCAGGGGAAAAAGAAGAGAGGTGCTCCTTCCCAGCGCTTACTGCATTGCGTGTGCCCCGCCTAACGCCACATCGGCCGTCGTCATCTCGCTTGTGCCCTCTCCAGGACGAAGGGGGCCTCCATAGGTGACCGGTAAAAAGCGCGAAGGCTCATGGGTACATTGTTTTCTCCCGCGGAGAGCCGCCACTTCAGGTTCGGGAGCTCTCCTGGCCTCCCGTACGCCGTCGGCTTTCACGCGCGTGTGTGCTGGTTGTTTAGCTGTTTCCACCGGGAAAAAAAAACGCTCATGCATCGGGAATTCCATAAATAATAACAATTGACCCTACTAGGGGTTTATCTGACAGGTAAGCACCATGTGACAAATAAACAACAGGTACACACGCGCCTGAAAGCCGCCGACGTACGCAGACGTACGGGAGGGCAGGAGAGATCTCGAACCGGAAGTGGCGGTAGCAGACGACGTACCCGTGAGCTTTTGCGCTTTTTACCGGTCACCCA